>NW_022589728.1:13481778-13635509 GCF_004348235.1 Phoca vitulina | reverse complement strand
AAAGAAAGAAAGAAAGAAAGAAAGAAAGAAAGAAAGAAAGAAAGAAAAAGAAAGAAAAGAAAGAAAGAAAGAAAGAAAGAAAAGAAAGAAAGAAAAAAATGGGCCATTCAACAGCCAAATCCTTCCAAATGACATTCCCAGACAGGCATCTGTCTATCTATCTGACACTATCCCCATTACTAGACGTTTGGGTTTATGGCTCTTGGAGCCTTTGAAAGATTAAGTGAATCAGACATTTACCTAATTGTCAGGGCATTAGAAAGAACAACTATGAAGAAGCCATGTCAGTCATTACTAAAAGCAAAATAATGGCTACGCTTTGATTTTATATATTGATCCTGCCTTTTTTCTGAATGATTTTATAATCTTTATTTAAAATAGTTTCCTGGAAATCAATATAAATTTTAAAGGTCTTTGTTCAGCACTGTTTAGAACACCTAGCACAGTGTTAAGACAGCAGGCAGATGATTTGTTTGCATAATTATACACACAGTTATCTGCATACAACTGTGTAGTTGTATGTGCAGCTTACCATTCATAGCTTTACTATCTTTAAAAATCTGATTTTTAAAGAATTTCTCACTAAATAGATTAAAATAACATCCAGAGAGGGATTGTGTGGCCAATACTACTGATAGAAAGGATCCACATTACTTTGATAATGATATACCCTCCTAAGTCAAATCACAGCAGAATCTTGATGGTTCCCAATGCTAATTAGACAAGGGGAAGTTTATCAGTATAAAAATAGAGTTTGGGTAAGTACTACAAATATGGCTTCACCCCCTAATCATTTTGATCACAAAGTTAAGGGTCACAAGATCAAAGATAACTCTACAGAAAAGCAGCTATTTTTTGAGGATGATTATCTATAAAGTGACTGGCACTGTGCTTGACCCAGGGCTACAAAGAGGAACAAAATACTGTCCTCTACACTTGAAGTACTCCAAGTCCAAATAGGAGAGAGAGCTGTCACAGGCATTTCCAAGAGCCATGGGAGCAACTCTGTGGAGCTAGATCTCCCTGGGGAGAGAAGATGGAGCAGGTTCATGGAAGGTGCAGCAATTGAGCTGTCCTAGAAGACAGAGATTGAACTTGAGATTAAAGAAGATACTAATTTGAATGATTCTTCGTAGAGAGCTCCATCAGCAGAGCTCTTTATGGATGCAATGGCCTAAAAGTCAAAGTTATTTTCTCATCCTGTAGGGAAAGTAATGTAGAAATTGTTGGCTGACAGGACTTTTTTGGTCATATATCTCCTAGACAGTTTAATTTCTGCAGCCTGGCTTAATTCAGAGGTACAAATAAAACAGAGCTTAGAAAATGATTTTCAGAGGCCTAAACCAATTCTCTTCATAATATATGAGATACCTATTTACATTTAAAACTGCAAAACAGTGCGCAGGATAAGGATTTGTATCTGTCTTATGGTGCTTTGGCCTCTGTTTTTCCCATTTGCTTCAAAATTGCAAACTGAGGCATTTAAATACTAAAGAGAAAGCAATTCCAGAAGATACTGTGCTTAGATATTAAGAAGTCCTTGCTGAGTATATAGAGCTTGCTCTAGACCTAGAATTGAAAAGTGGAAGTCCCTATCTGGGCAGACCCCTCCCTGTGCCATCCCCAGGCCCCCATCATGTAGAAGGTGCATTTATATATTTCTAGTGTTTATACTTTAAAGTTATAGTATAATGCGTAAACAGCACTGTATCATGTTCAACATATGTAGATTTTATTAATTTTGATATCTTTGGAAACTTACCACATTTTCTAAATTCTCATTTTTTATGAACCTGAAGTTCATTTCATAACCCTACAAATCACTATTACCAATTCCTGTTCAAGGGATGATAAACTGTAAATACAGCAACATAGAAGATGGAAGCAATGCATGTGCCCACATAAAGTAGCAAAGAAGCACAAAAACAAGCTCACAAAAATAATGACACTCAAAAACTTTTTTATTTTTTTTTTAAGATTTTATTTACTTACTTGACAGAGAGAGACACAGCGAGAGAGGGAACACAGCAGGGGGAGTGGGAGAGAGAGAAGCAGGCTTCCCGCAGAGTAGGGAGCCCAATGCGGGGCTTGATCCCAGGACTCTGGGATCATGCCCTGAGCCGAAGGCAGACGCTTAACTACTGAGCCACCCGGGTGCCCCTCAAAAACATTTTTTTTAATTAATTTATTTTTTTGATGTAGTGTTCCATGATTCATTGTTTGTGTATAACACCGAGTGCTCCATTCAATATGCGCCCTCTTTAATACCCATCACCAGGCTAACCCATCTCCCCCACTCCCCTCCCCTCTAGAACCCTCATTTGTTTCTCAGAGTCCACAGTCTCTCATCGTTCATCTCCCCCTCCGATTCTCCCCACTTCATTTTTCCCTTCCTACTATCTTCTTTTTTTTTTTTTAACATATATTATTTGTTTCAGAGGTACAGGTCTGTGATTCATCAGTCTTACACAATTCACAGCGCTCACCATAGCACATACCCTCCCCAGTGTCTATCACCCAGCCACCCCATCCCTCCCACCCCCCACCACTCCAGGAACCCTCAGTTTGTTTCCTAAGATTAAGAATTTCTCATATCAGTGAGATCATATGATACATTCTTTCTCTGACTGACTTACTTCGCTTAGCATAATACCCTCTAGTTCTATCCACGTCGTTGCAAATGCCAAGATGTCCCTTTTTTGATGGCTGCCTAATATTCCATTGTATATATATACCACATCTTCTTTATCCATTCATCTGTCAATGGACATCTTGGCTCTTTCCATAGTTTGGCTATTGTGGACATTGCTGCTATAAACATTGGGGTGCACATTTGTATCTTTGGGGTAAATACCCAGTAGTGCAATTGCTGGGTCATACGGTAGATCTATTTTCAACTTTTTGAAGAACCTCCATACTGTTTTCCAGAGTGGCTGCACCACCTTGCATTCCCACCAACAGTGTAGGAGGGTTCCCCTTTCTCCGCATCCTCGCCAACATCTGTTTGTTTCCTAACTTGTTAATTTTAGCCATTCTGACTGGTGTGAGGTGGTATCTCATTGAGGTTTTGATTTGGATTTCCCTAATACTGAGTGATGTTGAGCACTTTTTCATGTGCCTGTTGGCCATTTGGATGTCTTCTTTGGAAAAATGTCTGTTCATGTCTTCTGCCCATTTCTTGATTGGATTATTTGTTCTTTGGGTGTTGAGTTTGATAAGTTCTTTATAGATTTTGGATACTAGCCCTTTATCTGATATGTCATTTGCAAATATCTTCTCCCATTCTGTCGGTTGTCTTTTGGTTTTGTTGACTGTTTCCTTTGCTGTGCAAAAGCTTTTTATCTTGATGAAGTCCCAATAGTTCATTTTTGCCCTTGCTTCCCTTGCCTTTGGCAATGTTTCTAGGAAGAAGTTGCTGCGGCTGAGGTTGAAGAGGTTGCTGCCTGTGTTCTCCTCAAGGATTTTGATGGATTCCTATCTCACATTTAGGTCTTTTAACCATTTTGAGTCTATTTTTGTGTGTGATGTAAGGAAATGGTCCAGTTTCATTCTTCTGCATGTGGCTGTCCAATTTTCCTAACACCATTTGTTGAAGAGACTGTCTTTTTTCCATTGGACATTCTTTCCTGCTTTGTCGAAGATTAGTTGACCATAGAGTTGAGGGTCCATTTCTGGGCTCTCTATTCTGTTCCATTGATCTATGTGTCTGTTTTTGTGCCAGTACCATACTGTCTTGATGATGACAGCTTTGTAATAGAGTTTGAAGTCCAGAATTGTGATGCCACCAGCTTTGCTTTTCTTTTTCAACATTCCTCTGGCTATTCAGGGTCTTTTCTGGTTCCATACAAATTTTAGGATTATTTGTTCCATTTCTTTTTTTTTTTTTTTTTTAAGATTTTATTTATTTATTTGAGACAGAGAGAATGAGAGAGAGAGAGCACATGAGGGGGGGAGGGTCAGAGGGAGAAGCAGGCTCCCTGCTGAGCAGGGAGCCCGATGCGGGACTCGATCCAGGGACTCCAGGATCATGACCTGAGCCGAAGGCAGTTGCTTAACCAACTGAGCCACCCAGGCGCCCTATTTGTTCCATTTCTTTGAAAAAAGTGGATGGTATTTTGATGGGGATTGTATTGAATGTGTAGATTGCTCTAGGTAGCATTGACATCTTCACAATATTTGTTCTTCCAATCCATGAGCATGGAACGTTTTTCCATTTCTCTGTGTCTTCCTCAATTTCTTTTATGAGTAGTTTATAGTTTTCTGAGTACAGATTCTTTGCCTCTTTGGTTAGATTTATTCCTAGGTATCTTATGGTTTTGGGTGCAATTGTAAATGGGATCAACTCCTTAATTTATCTTTTTCTGTCTTGTTGTTGGTGTATGGAAATGCCACTGATTTCTGTGCATTGATTTTATATCCTGCCACTTTACTGAATTCCTGTATGAGTTCTAGCAGTTTTGGGGTGGAGTCTTCTGGGTTTTCCACATAAAGTATCATATCATTTGCAAAAAGTGAGAGTTTGACTTCTTCTTTGCTGATTTGGATGCCTTTTATTTCTTTTTGTTTTCTGATTGCTGTGAATAGGATTTCTAGTACTATGTTGAATAGCAGTGGTGATAGTGGACATCCCTACCATATTCCTGACCTTAGGGGGAAAGCTCTCAGTTTTTCCCCGTTGAGAATGATATTCGCTGTGGGTTTTGCATAGATGGCTTTTATGATACTGAGGTATGTACCCTCTATCCCCACACTCTGAAGAGTTTTAATCAAGAAAGGATGCTGTACTTTTTCTGCATCTATTAAGAGGATCGTATGGTTCTTGTTCTTTTATTAATGTATTATGTCACATTGATTGATTTGCGGATGTTGAACCAACCTTGCAGCCCAGGAATAAATCCCAGTTGGTTGTGGTGAATAATCCTTTTAATGTACTGTTGGATCCTATTGGCTAGTATTTTGGTGAGAATTTTTGCATCCATGTTCATCAGGGATATTGGTGTGTAATTCTCCTTTTTGATAGGGTCTTTGTCTGATTTTGGGATCAAGGTAATGCTGACCTCGTAAAATGAATTTGGAAGTTTTCCTTCCATGTCTATTTTTTGGAACAGTTTCAGAAGAATGGGTATTAGTTCTTCCTTAAATGTTTGGTAGAATTCCCCTGGGAAGCTATCTGGCCCTGGCCTCTTGTTTGTTGGGAGGTTTTTGATTACTGCTTCAATTTCCTTAGTGTTTATGGGTCTGTTCAGGTTTTCTATTTCTTCCTGGTTCAGTTTTGGTAGTTGGTACATCTCTAGGAATGCATCCATTTCTTCCAGATTATCTAATTGGCTGGCATATAGTTGCTCATACTATGTTCTTATAATCGTTTGTATTTCTTTGGTGTTGGTTGTGATCTCTCCTCTTTCATTCATTATTTTATTTATTTGGGTCATTTCTCTTTTCTTTTTGATATGTCTGTCCAGGGGTTTATCAATCTTATTAATTCTTTCAAAGAACCAGCTCCTAGTTTCGTTGATCTGTTCTACTGTTCTTTCGGTTTCTATTTCATTGATTTCCTCTCTAATCTTTATTATTTCTCTTCTCCTGCTGGGTTTAGGCTTTATTTGCTATTCGTTCTCCAGCTCCTTTAGGTATAGGGTTAGGTTGTGTATTTGAGACCTTTCTTGTTTCTTGAGAAAGGCTTGTATTGCTATATACTTTAGTCTTAGGACTGCCTTTGCTGCATCCCAAAGATTTTGAACAGTTGTGTTTTCATTTTCATTTGTTTCCATGAACTTTTTAATTCTTCTTTAATTTCCTGGTTGACCCATTCATTCTTTAGTAGGATGCTCTCTAGCCTCCATGTATTTGTGTTCTTTCCGAGTTTCCTCTTGTGATTGAGTTCTAGTTTCAAAGCACTGTGGTCCGAAAATATGCAGGGAACAATCCCAATCTTTTGGTACCTGTTGAGACCTGATTTTGTGGCCTAGGATGTGATCTATTCTGGAGAATGTTCCATGGGCACTAGAGAAGAATGTGTATTCTGTTGCTTTGGGATGGAATGTTCTCAATATATCTGTGAAGTCCATTTGGTCCAGTGTGTCATTTAAAGTCTTTATTTCCTTGTTGATCTTTTGCTTAGATGATCTGTCCGCTTCAGTGAGGGGGGTGTTAAAGTCCCCTACTATTATTGTATTGTTGTCGATGTGTTTCTTTGATTTTGTTGTTAATTGGCTTATATAATTGGCTGCTCCCATGTAAGGGGCATAGATATTTACAATTGTTAGATCTTCTTGTTGGATAGACCCTTTAAGTATGATATAGTGTCCTTCCTCATCTCTTATTATAGTCTTTGGTTTAAAATCTAATTTGTCTGATATAAGGATTGCCACTACAGCTTTCTTTTGATGTCCAGTAGCATGGTAAATGGTTTTCCAGCCCTCGTTTTCATTTGGAGGTGTCTTTGCATCTAAATTTGAGTCTCTTGCAGACAGCATATCAATGGGTCTTGTTTTTTTATCCAATCTGATACCCTGTGTCTTTTGACTGGGGCATTTATCCCATTTACATTCAGGGTAACTATTGAAAGATATGGATTTAGTGCCATTGTATTGCCTGTAAGGTGACTGTTACTGTATATTGTCTGTGTTCCTTTCTGGTTTATGTTACTTTTAGGCTCTCTCTTTGCTTAGAGGACCCCTTTCAATATTTCTTGTAGGGCTGGTTTCGTGTTTGCAAATTCTTTTAGTTTTTGTTTGTCCTGGAAGCTTTTTATCTCTCCTTCTATTTTCACTGACAGCCTAGCTGGATATAGTATTCTTGGCTGCATATTTTTCTCGTTTAGTGCTCTGAATATATCATGGCAGTCCTTTCTGGCCTTGCCAATCTTGCCAATCTAATGTTTCTACCATTGTAGGTTACAGACCTCTTGTCCCGAGCTGCTTTCAGGATTTTCTCTTTGTCTCTGAGACTCTTAAGTTTTACTATTAGATGTCGGGGTTGACCTATTTTTATTGATTTTGAGGGGGGTTCTCTGTGCCTCCTGGATTTTGATGCCTATTCCCTTCCCCAAATTAGGGAAGTTCTCTGCTATAATTTGCTCCAATATACCTTCTGCCCCTCTCTTTCTTCTTCTTCTGGGATCCCAATTATTCTAATATTGTTTCATCTTATGGTATCACTTATCTCTCAAATTCTGCCCTCGTGATCCAGTAGTTGTTTATCTCTCTTTTTCTCAGCTTCTTTATTCTCCATCATTTGGTCTTCTCTATCACTAATTCTCTCTTCTGCCTCATTTATCCTAGCAGTTAGAACTTCCATTTTTGATTACACCTCATTAATAGCCTTTTTGATTTCTACTTGGTTAGATTTTAGTTCTTTTATTTCTCCAGAAAGGGTTTCTCTAGTATCTTCCACGCTTTTTTCAAGCCCAGCTAGTATCTTTATAATCGTCATTCTGAACTCTAGTTCCGACATCTTACTAATGTCTGTATTAATTAGGTCCCTGGCAGTTGGTTCTGCCTCTTGTTCTTTTTTTCTGAGGTGATTTTTTCTGTCTTGTCATTTTGTCCAGAGGAGAATAAATGAATGAAAGAACAAAATGCTAACAGGGTAACAACGACCCCAGAAAAATATACAGTAAACAAATCAGAAAAGACCTGAAACTGGGGGAAAAGAAAGGGAAAGAAAGAAAAAATTAAAAAAAGAATATGATCAAATATGATCAGGCTGGTGAATAGATCAGTGCCACACACTAGATTTGGGGGGTATTTTGGTCTGTTAGAAGAAAGTGCCTCCCAAAATTTTAAAGAAAGACAAACTTATATATGTACAAAAATAAGGGTAAACACGATGAAGGGATGGAATATGACTGTAAAGATGAAAATGATAAAAGATTTTATAAAAGGAATTGATAAGATAAGAAGTTGGTTGAAAAAAGAAGAGGAATTAAAAAAAGGGGGGGAGAGAATGTGATAAGGCAGGAGACTAGCACAAAGCCATACACTAGAGATTTAGGGTATATTTTGGTCTGTTAGAAGAAACTGTATCCCAAAATTTTAAAGAGAGAACAACTTATGTATATACCAAAAATAAGGTTAACTACTATGAAGGGATACAATATGACTCTAAAAGTGAAAAATAAAAAAGATTTTTTAAAAAAGGGATTGATAAGATGTTGGTTGAAAAAGGGAAAAAGAAAAATTCAAAAAAAAAATGAGAAAGAAAGTTAAAAAAAAATTAACTTTGAAAGACTAAAGAATCATGGGAATAAAGCCATGAATTCTATGTGCATTATTCCCCTAGCGCTGGAGTTCTGCTGTTCTCATTGATCGGTAAACTTGGTCTTGGCTGGCTGTTCTTGCTGATCTTCTGGGGGCGGGGCCTGTTGCCATGGTTCCCAAATGTCTTTGCTGGAGGCGGAGTTGCCCCTCCCTTGCCGGTCGGGGCTAAGTAATCTGCTCGGGTTTGCTCTCGGGAGCTTTTGTTCCCTGCAAGCTTTCTGCACAGCTTTGGAGGACGAGAGTGAAATGGCGGCCTCCCAGTCTCCGGCTCCGAGGAGCCGAGAACTCGGGGCCCCACTCCTCAGAGTTGCCAGAGAAAAGCAGTCAGTCACTCCCGTCTCCCCGGTCTCCGGCCACACTCCGTGCTCACCCGGCCTGCGACCAAACGTTTCTATCTCTGGCACCTGACCCCGTGTGGAGTCTCCAAACCCAGAAGATTCCTGTGGTGTGCTCCCGCGCTGCTCCTCCCAGGGGGAGAAAGGGGAGTCTCCCTGGATCTGCCGCTTGTTGGGTCCCTGCTGGAAGAGCAGTGGCCCGACTGTGCCGCGGATCACGGTTTATGGCAACCCCGAGCCGAGAGTCCACTCCTCGGCTCCATCTCTGCAGCCGGCTTCCCCACTCTGATACCTGGGAACTCTGCCGCACTCGGTCACCCCCGGTCTTTCTGTGACCCCAAGGGTCCGGAGACCACACTGTCCCACGAGGGTTCCACCCCCGCTTAGCCACTGGAGCGACGTCCCTCAGCGGAGCAGATTTCTAAAAGTTCTGATTTTGTGCTCTGCTGCTCTATCACTTGCCAGACTGGCCGATGGAGGCCCCCTCCCCCACCGTCTATCGTCCCGAATATCGCCTCGGATTCACTCCTCCACACGTCCTACCTTCCAGAAAGTGGTTGCTTTTCTGTTCAGAGAGTTGCTGCTATTCTTTTCTTCGATCTCCTGTTGAGTTCGTAGGTGTTCAGAATGGTTTGATCCCTATCTAGCTGAATTCCTGGGACCAGACGAAATTTAGGTCTCCTACTCCTCCATCTTGCTCCTCCTCTCCAAAAACTTTTTTAAAATCACAATAATGGATTAAACCTACTCAACTTCAATCATGACATTAAAAACTCAAAGAGGACCATGATCAACCACAGCAACTGATTGTTAACACTGAGAGACATAAGTGTGCAAGAATGCAGTGTGTGTCCTGGGAACATCTGCATGGTGACAGTCTATATCCTGGCAGGCAGTGCACCCCAAGTGCTTCATCACTCACTTGCTGTGAAACCCATTCTTAAAAACTTTTTTTAAGGTGATGGGCATTACACTCTATATTTTGTTGAATCCAGCATTCAAAACAGAAACCAGAGAAGCTTTGAAATATGTAATAGGAATTGCATCCACATCTCAGTGGTGTTATTTCTTAGAATGGGTGATAGCACGTTTTGCCTTAGAGTTCAGTGTCTTCAAAATCATTAAAATGCCATCTGCTGTCATTTTGTAAGGAGAGCTTCTAAAATAATCTAAAAAGGCAAGACTATCCACATTAGTTTTCTAAAATTCCAGAAACCTGCTATCAGAAAAATGATTTTAAACTAGGTTTTTGTGTTGACTCTCTTTTTATTTTTTCAATATATATTTAAGCAATTACTATGTGTCAGTCATCATGCCAGGTTTTAGGGGAAGCAGTTATGGACAAGGTAGACAGAGGCCCCATCCCTATACACAAAGGAGAAGGACAGTGAATCTCTCTGATTAAATGCTGTAGAGCAATGAGAGCAGACATACAGGGGACCATGGAATCTATAGCAAGAACCATTCTCATGAAGTAATGGAAAAGGAGATCCGGGAGGGCTTCCTGAAGAAAGTGATATGTAGGCTGAGACCTGAAAGATGAATAGAAGTCAACAAAGTGAAAAGGAGAGGGAAGGCCGTTTCAAGCATAGAAAATAGCTTATGTGAAGACTTAGAGGTGAGATAGATCATGGGACTATGAGGGAAAAAAATCAATAGAGCTGGAGCCTAGATTTCACAAGGACAGGAAAGGTAGCTGGAAAGATATGCAGGCATAAAACAATAGATCCAGACTACATAACACTAAGGAAAATGTAAGAACAAAGGAAAGCCTTTGAGATGTGTTTTACAAGGGTCACTCTCTAAAGAATGGGCTGGAGAACTGCAGGAGAAATAAGGAAAGGCTTGGACATGCTGTGACAGTGGAGATGAAGTTGGATGAGACCAAGGTGCCCTTTGGAGATAAAGTGCCAAGGCCTGGGGAGAGACGGGGTGTACAGAGTGGGAAGTAAGTAGTCAGCAACGATTCTGATTTCTAACTTAGGCAATATGAAGATGACTATATGAAGATGTCATTCACAAGATATGAAATGTCAAAGCACAAGCAATTTGGAGTAACAAGTGTGAGATTCTATTACTTAAGTTTTGGACATGTGGACATATTGTGTTTGAATACCTGCAGAGCATCTGAGTAGTGATGTTCATTTGGATCTGGTTCTGGAACTCAGGAGCGAAGCCTAGGATGGAGATCTAGGAGTCCTCAATGATTCCAATCATGAGAGTGGAGGAGACCCCCCAGGCAGAATGTGGGTTGTGAGGAATGGAGAGGACCTGAGAAGTACCCCCAGTGAATACCAAATTTGCATGATGGGCAAAGAAAGACAGTCTTATATCTTATGCCAATTTCTCTGAGAAGTAAATGTTGAGACAAAGCTGTGTGCTGATATTTCTTTAAGGTGCCATGCCTGGACGAGTGCAAGGTGGATAAAAACACAAGTCTAGGAACGAGGGAAAGCAGATAAAAGGTAATGCATTGCCAAACTAGCCACAGCCTCACAGGATAACATAGTCACATACCTGTTCATGCAGGACTTCTCCAGAAAGGTCATATGAAGCCCATGAAAGGGGTTTTTTGTTTCAGGGTAAGAAAGGGCAAACAATTTATCTGCTAGTTTTTTCCCATTTCCCGTGTCTTATGGATCAAAGTTTGCCTCCACATTTCCAGGTTTCATTACCTTGTCCTCTTAAGCACCTGCTGAGGAAGCCTGAGCCCTTAGGTTTCCACCACGTTCAATTTGGGTGCTGGAGCTGCTGCAGCTTCCCCATCGTAGGCACTGTACAGGCTCTGCAGAAGTCAGGCCCTTGTCCCTGCTGGAAGCAAAGACCAGAAGATGGTAAAGGTGACAAAACAATGGCAGCAGAAGCCAGGACTTTACAAACGCTAGAATGTGAGCCACCACTGGGCTTATCTAGCCTGACACCAGGGTAAGCTGCCATGACTGAGGGGAGAGGTGGGTCTGAACAAATCTGGACACGAGTGTAATGAACTACCAAGAGTACATCCTATAAGGAGTCTGACAGAAATGGCCCAAGGTGGTCAAAAAGTTAAATAATGTCAAGGAAGGCAAGGAAAAAGTATTTCATAAAGGGGCCATCTATGCCAAATATTTCTGACAAGTAAGACAAGCAGCTAACAACTGTAGTGGATTATAATGGATTGTCCCTTCTTCTGGCAAAGACACTCTAACTTTGCTGTGGGGAAATACCATCAGATAGTTATCTCTGTGCTCACGGAGACAGCATGCTAACCATCCAGGTCATTTCACAACAATTGGGAAAAAGCTATAAACTCAGACTTTTCAATTATATGACCCAAATTATCCTTTTTACTAAGCCTATTTTAGCTGGTTTTTTATCACTGATAGCTGAGAGTTTCCTGGTAACTACAAGAGCAGAAAGGTGTCCATTGGACTGAGTGTCAGATCAGTAGGGGCCTTAGAGAGAACAGTGGCAGCGGTGAAATCCTGGAAAAAGTAATTGTTTCTTTATCCTCTTTTCAACTCCTCAAATGCCAGTTCATCTACTGGGAAGGAGAAGGACAACTTTAAAATGTTTCAAGCATCTGCAGGAGGAAGGAGAAATGACAGTCACAAATGGATCCTGCTTGGCATCTCTGCTCTCAGTTATGCTTGCATAGCTTCCTTTCTGTTAGCGTCTGTGCTTCTGCCTTTCAGATCTGGGACTGGTAACACCTCAGCTGCTGCTGGGTTCCTGCTCTGTCCCCTGTGGTTCCATACACCCTGGCTCTACCCTGGTAATTCTTTTCTTTTCTTTGTAAATAAAAGCCTCCTCGAAATATCCTAATTTGAGCATGCCATCTCTTTCCTCTTGGAATCCTGAAACTGATCCAAATGTCAGACTTTTTTATCCTAATGTTTAAAAAGGAAGCTAAAGCACAACATTCTCTTTAAGGAGGATAGCCAGTTTATTGTTGGTGTTGTTGTATTGTTTGTTTTGTTTTTAAGGAAGTATGTGAGGCAGCCACATCCTTCAAAACCATATTCTTAGACAACCAGAAGAACATACCTCTGTTTGTCTTTCTGTCTATCTGAATATCATCTACCCATCCCAAAGTTACTAGACAGTTACGTTTGTGATTTAGGGCCCTTTGTAAAGTTAAATGAATCACCTCCTGAAATCAGTGGAAAGCATAACTATACAGCAGTGATGTTTGGTTATGGCTGACAACCAAATAATGACTGCACATTGATTTTTAAATATCAGTTGCCTTTAACTTGAGTAGCTTTTGTTATTTTATTTCCCAAAATAGTTCCCAAGAAATTAGCATGTATCTGGAAGGCCAGTATTCTGCATCATGTACCATCTAACACACTGCTAGGTACAGAACAGTTGATTAATAACTGCGGGCAGATTGACTTGTTTGTGTAATTAATTGTGTATATGGTTGTCTGCAGTCAGCGCTATGGTGTGTAAGCAGGCAGACCATGCTTACTTTTATACCTCTGAAAACTGTGACCTTTTTTGCATTGTCTCATTAAATGGATTAAAATAACACCCAGAGAGGGACTCTATATTTAATATTCCTTACAAGAAAGGTCCTTAAATTTATCACCCTTCTCCCACCGCCATAATCAACTCAACTCTAACATTTAAATAACTGAAGACCTAGAAATGATTTTCAGAGACATAATCCAAAACAACTCAATTTAGAAGATAATATGCTTCAAAATAAAATGTCTTTATTAAGCCTATAATAGCTTTTTCTGAACATAAAACTGAAAAAGAAAGTTAATTTACGTATTTTTAATGTTTATTAAAAGTCATTGTAATGGGGGCACCTGGGTGGCTCAGTTGGTTAAGCGTCTGCCTTCAGCTCAGGTCACGATCCCAAGGTCCTGGGATCGAGCCCCGCATGGGGCTCCCTGCTCCGCGGGAAGCCTGCTTCTCCCTCTCCCACTCTCTCTGCTTGTGTTCCCTCTCTCACTGTGTCTCTCTCTGTCAAATAAATAAATAAAATCTTTAAAAAAAAAAGTCATTGTAATGTCCATTCCTAACAGACTTATTCTTGTTTTCAAGTTGATTTTTTGGGGAATCCATTCCATTTTTTTAAATCTCATTTATGATCTGAGCCCATATTTATTTATATTTATAATTTATATATATTTATTTATATTTATAATTTATATATATTTATAATTATATTTAATAACCCTAAAAATTGCCACAAGCAACTTTGATTCAACATGATAAACTTGACAGTTTTCACAGTTGTTACAGAGCAACAAATGTAATGCGAATGATGTATATGCCCACATAAAGGAACAGAATCCCACATACATGTCACATACAAATGGATTATTAAAAATAATGCTGGAGAGTAGAGCACATGCGTGGGAGCACACTGGGCTGTCTCTGCCAACTGCTTCCGGTGTCCCCACCCTAGCAAGTCAAAAACATGCTTAAGGAAATGGCCTCAAATTCTTGGCTGCATTGTTTAACCTTACTCTCTGGATCAGCAATCATACTTTTCTTATGTTCTCAGTTATTTAGTATTTTGTTGGAAGAACAGGGTGACATCCAGCCTAACATTCTGAGTAATTACCCTCATGTAAGACATCCAGATGATACTGGCCAGAATCATCTAGAAGGGCAGATGATGTTGAGTGCAGATGCTAGTTATCATAAATATGGAAACACAGTTCACTGGACCTGGAAACCTCTATCAGGTGAAAATTCTTTGCTGGGTTGTGACAGGACCTCAAAATCTACAGCAAATGACCAAATATATCAGAGCTACAAGGACCCATTGTTGTAATAAAGCATAGTTTATGAACCCAGAAGAAAATAAAGACCTTTCCACTGGAGAATTAAACACCAAAGTAGGCAGAGACCAATTGTACTGGAAAACAGTTAAAGCCATCCAGTATGTTCATGATCATTGTCTAGAATATGCTGATTGGTTTATGAAAGCAGATGATGATATGTATGTCATACTAGATAACTTGAGATGGCTGCTCATAACCTATGATCCTAAAGAACCATTTACATGGGGGAAGATGCAAGTATGATGTGAAGCAGGGCTACCATGAATGGAGGCAGGGCGTGCACTGAGCAAAGACACCCTGAGATTTGTTCATGTGGTTTAAATGCACATCTGTACCATTTCCACCCCTGAAGTCTTAGTGCTGGGAAGATGCATGGAAATCCTAAACATAGAAGAAGGGAATTCCAGAAATTCCACTGGAAAAGAAGCTTTCTATCCCTTTTTGCCAAAAACAAACAAACAAACAAACAAACAAAAACACCACTTAATCTAAGGTTCTCTACCCAGACCTCTTTGGTACTGGAAATGTAACTACGTCCCTCCTATAGAGGGTTCCAGTTGCTGTTCTGCTTTTGCAATTTCTTCTCACTACGGGAAAGTACAGCTATGCCTGTGTTATCATTTTCATCCATATGATTATTTATATAGCTATCAACTTGTCTTACTGGAGAATTTACTAAAAGAAATAAGCAAAACAAACAAAAATAAAGGTGTAGAAGCAAACTTGGGAAACCTTTGAAATAAACCCAGGAAAGAACAAAGGTATGGTGTCTGACACTGCACTGAAAAAGGATCTCTGCATCTGTGAAGAGAACACTGGGGTCCCAGTGAGCAATTCTTTCTAAGTGGATATTTCGTACTAGAAATTTTCCATAAAAATGGCTGCAAACTGAAGCTTTAGCAGGAGCGAGAGTGTTTTAAAATGTGTTTTTGGTACAGTACTGTTATATGTTGTATTTTAAAATGGTGGTCAAGATGAGAGATTTTGTTGCCTCTTTCTGACCAGATATTTAGTGGCACTAAGAAAATAAAGCAGCTAGAGGCACCTGGGTGGCTCAGTGGGTTGGGCATCTGCCTTTGGCTCAGGTTGTGATCCCAGGGTCTTGGGATGGAGCCCTGTTTTGGGCTCCCTGCTCAGCAGGGTTTCTGCTTCTCACTCTCCCTCTGCCTCTCCCCTTGCTTGTGCTCTCTCTCTCAAATAAATAAATAAAATCTTTAAAAGAAAAGAAAGCAGCTAAACTTACTAAACCTACACTGCACCATGTTAAGTAAAACGTCCTTGATGCTAAACAGATCTGTCTTATGAAAACTCTAGAAGGAAACACTGATGGTCAGCATGTTTTTAAACTCAGGATGTGTGTTTGAATTGCAATACAACATAAATGAACTGAACTCACCCTACTTACATCATTTCTAATAAAAATTTTGTTGTGATTATTTATAATTAGTAGCATTTCTTCCAGAAAAAATAAAAAGGTAGAATAAGAACTCTACTTGTCCTAAAATGCACTAATAAAATCACATTTTGAAACTTTCGTGGGTCTTGACTATGTTTTATATTTGGCTCTAATTAGTGGTTAGTCTTTTACTAGAATAAATAATGTTCATTTAGTCCTTCTGGTCTCTTTTCTAAATATGTTTACCACTTCTTGGGGTGCCTGTGGTGGCTCAGTCAGTTAAGCGTCTGCCTTTGGCTCAGGTCATGATCCCAGGGTCCTGGAATCAAGTCCTGAATCAGGCTCTCCGCTCAGCAGTGGGTCTGCTTCTCCCTCTCCCTCTGTGATCCCTCTTGCACTCTCTCTCTCGCACTCTCTCTCTCAAATAAATAAATGAATAAATCTTTAAAAAAATAAATAAATATGTTTATCACTTCTTGAGTTTCATTCTCCACTATCAATATTTATTTACTCAAATATTAACAGCATCCTATAAGCATGACTTTTAAATTTTTTTGTCCCAAATGTACCCATTTTTAGCTTTGAGCAACTGATAAATAGTAGATGTGATGCTATTTCTCACATGGGTATCATTTTAATGCTTTTCTTAGATCAGTGTCACTTATATTAGTACCACTCTCAGAGATTCCTAAATGACATTTAAAGTTGATTAATTAGAATTCTTTCCAACTATATAGTTATAGTTGTTTTTATTCTTATCATGTTGAGAGGTGAACACTTATTTGTCTTTCAGGACTTGTATAAAACAGTTTTAAAATCCTTCCTTTTTAGTATCTGATGTGGCCATTAGTTATACTGACAAAATAGTCTGAAAGCAGGATTTTGATAAAAAATTAATTGAAAATATTAAAAAATGTTGAGTGCTTAAATAAACTTTTAAAAAATCAGAAATTAGGGGTGCCTGGGTGGCTCAGTCAGTTAAGCGACCAACTCATGATCTCAGGGTCATGAGATCGAGCCCTGCACCAAGTGTGGAGCCTGCTTAAGATTCTCTCTCTCCCTCTCCCTCTGCCCTTCCTCCCACCCTGCTTGTGCATGCTCTCTCTCTCTCAAAAAAAAAAAAGTCAGAAATTAAAAGACCAAATAATTTATGAACAATAGACTGAAGTTTGCTGATTTTTACTATTTTTGAATGTTAACTTTTGCCAGTGGATAATAAGAAGATACTCATTCAAAATGGTCTTCCAAAATACATCCACAAATGTTTCACTCTAAATTAGAGATCCTCTGTTTAAAGTTTCTGAAAAAAAAAAATTAAACTTTGAATTCTCGTTGGATTTAGCGATAGTATCCAAATATATTAACACAGGATAATTTAGACTTCCTATAAGATTATCTTCAAAGTTACAGATGACAAATTCTTACATGTTTAGCTTGCTAATTTTAAATGACTGAGTGATTTATATTTATTTGCAAAAACTTGTGAAAATCATGACCACTTTGGATGGCGTATTTGAGAAAGGATGTTCATTTTAGTGACAAATCAGAGTACTATCCCCAAAACACTCACTAATATTTACCTATTAATTTTATTTTTGTGATGGGAGCATCTATCAAAATTTGAAGGAATTCAGATCCATTTTTGTGAATAATTCTTTACATTAATGTGGACACCAATTTATTTGTACTTTTTTATACTGTAGGTGTACATAGTTTCTGGTAAATATCTTAGAAACCTTAAAGTTTATACACAGAAAATTAACATGAGCAATAGCCTTGAGCAACTTGCTTGGGCTCTCTGTGCCCCTGTTTGCTCCTCTATAAATCAGAGATGATAATGCCACACACTTCACAGGATATGTATTAGGATTAAACAAGCTAATAACTGTAAGGCTCTTAGAACACTACCCAGCCCAGAGTAGGTGGTTAATAAATAAAGCTTTTATTATTATTCTGTTGTTTTGGAGTATAACTATGTTATTCAAATAAATGAAAAGCCTACTTTGATCAAACCAAATACTAAAGACAATATTTCTTACATTTCTTATAATAATTTGGGGAACATTCTCTGTGTCATAAAGGTGGTGGGTAGCAGGATTAGGGTTCAGCTCGTGTGTTCTTTTCACCATGCTAGGCTTGGGGTTAGTCATTTAGTATTATTTCCATCCTCACAGATGACATGTGGCTGATCTGTGGGTCAGTGATACTTAAATTAACCTAACAAATTGTCACCGTGGTTTTCAAACTGTGATTTGTGAACTCTTACTGAGGCATTTGTTCAAATGAAGACTTCAAGAATCCAATTCCGGAAGCCTGGTGCTAGCATGGGGCCCAGGAGTATGTGTGCTGGCTGCATACCCTAGGTCAATTCTCAAAGTGTGGTTACAACCAGCAGCAGCGCCAGCACCTGGAAACTTGTTACAAATGCAAATCTTTGGGCTCTGAGCCAGACCTACCAGAGGAAAACCACAGGGATGGGTTCAGCAACCAGGATTTTAGCAATCCCTTCAGGTGGGGCTTACTCATGTGAACGTCTGAGAACCACTGTCCTAGGCAATTCTCGTACAAATGATCCTTGGACCACATTGAGAGTTACTGACCAATAAATCAGGGATTTTTCAAAGATTTAGACAAGTCATCTTTTTAAATCAGTGTAGTCCAAGATAACACTATATTGATGTAAATAACTTTAAAGATAATTTCATTTAAAGGGTCAAGAGAACATTTTGGCAAAACTCTTTAGCTTCTCAATTTTTCCTCACTGTCAGTCAGTATGTTGATACTAACCCGAGAGTCACTAGCACTGGAGCCCTCAGTAAAATCTGCATTTCTTGATATGTAGTAATTCCATATTTGGGACAAGAAGGTTTTTTTTTTCCTTAAGTAGTAAGTACATATTAGTTCATTAAAATAATATATAAATGAGTTTCATCTAAAAATGTCCACAGTTATTAGTAAAAAAAAAAATTAAATTGAGGTAGTTATAAGGACAAAAAAAAAATTGGAAAGCTTAATTCTCCCTGTTGAAAATAAGGGAAGAGATTTCTCTCCCCTCCCTTTTATTAGAACATTTATCTTAGAAAACCTGTAATTAAAAGTTCTTTCTCTGTGCCTTTGAAATATGTATAAATCTTTTTAGAAGCTGAATAAGCCTCTTGCAAGCACTATGACCCAGGAGTGTCTTTCTCTAGGACCTGTGAGCCATCTCTTTGAAATGTAATCATCAAGAGAGATTGTACCCCTTTCTCCCAGTTTCTGTGAGGATAGGAGCCTAATTTGGATGAGCTCCTGGTTCCCAGTTGCAAAACTACTTCTTGCAGTAAAGATTGGAGACGTTTATTTTCCTTTGTCTAAAACCAGTCAACAGACAGATATGGTCACTGGAATTATCAGGTGAATTTAGGATGAACTATATCTAATGAACGGTGCTGTCAACTTCTCTAACTTGAGGACTACTTATGGTTTATCTTGAGAACATGTGGACTGTATCTATTTGGCTTTACAAAAAGGTGAGACTTTCTCTGCAATCCCTTAGTAGATTGCCTTTGATCATCACATTCTGGTTTAATGCTTATTCAATAATAACCTTTTCTGTTCCCTGCTACTTTTATGGAGAACATTTTTTTTTTTTGATTGGGAGAAGTTTTTGTTCTTAATTATATTTTCCCCAAGATAGCAAAATCCTGTTTTAGGATATATAGAATTTTTTTCTGCTAATTCATATTACCAATTAAAACTCTCATCACTTTCAAGAATCAGTTGATTTCATATACAACCTGATAAAGCAAAAACATATCTGAGACCAATGGAGCATATAAAACCAGATTTCCTGGTGATGATGTTTTATTCATCATCTGTTAGAAACAAAATCTTTCTCATAGGGATAAATGTTTAGTGTGGTCTCAAAACAAAAAAGGCTTTTGCTGTCTTAATAGACTTGTATGTTCTAGAGGGAAGTACATGGATTAAAAAGTATGTTTTCATCCCAGATTTTGAATATTCACTGTCAAATACCCTAAATTCCAGAGAAGATTTTGTAGCTGCAATAATGTTAAAAAATAAGTAACCAATATTTAATATTTTTAAATATGGTACTTAGGTCCACATTAACTTTCCTAAGTGGTTATTTCATGATCGTTTGAGTATTATTTTTTCATTTTCCTTGAGCCTACCAAACTTTATTCGTACCAAGCGTAGGCACTATTATAGATGGTAGAGTCCCTAACTTGATTTATTAGATTTTTTTCATGGCTAGTTTTTCTTCGTCATTTAAGTTTCTGGTTCATTAGACTATTTCTTTCTTTGACAATTTAAATTTCTTTGTTCACAGACCTTTATTTCCTTCATAATTAACTTCCATTTTCTGCTACTCTTTTTTTAAAAATTTTTATTGTTATGTTAATCACCATACATTACATCATTAGTTTTTGATGTAGTGTTCCATGATTCATTGTTTGTGCATAACATCCAGTGCTCCATGCAGAATGTGCCCTCTCTAATACCCATCACCAGGCTAACCCATCCTCCCACCCCCCTCCCCTCTAGAACCCTCAGTTTGTTTTTCAGAGTCCATCGTCTCTCATGGTTCGTCTCCCCCTCCAATTTCCCCCCCTTCATCCTTCCCCTCCTGCTATCTTCTTCTTTTTTTTTTCTTAACATATATTGCATTATTTGTTTCAGAGGTACAGATCTGTGATTCAACAGTCTTGCACAATTCACAGCACTCACCATAGCACATACCCTCCCCAATGTCTATCACCCAGCCACCCCATCCCTCCCACACCACCCCCCACTCCAGCAACCCTCAGTTTGTTTCCTGAGATTAAGAATTCCTCATATCAGTGAAGTCATATGATACATGTCTTTCTCTGATTGACTTATTTCGCTCAGCATAACACCCTCCAGTTTTATCCACGTCGTTGCAAATGGCAAGATCTCGTTCCTTTTGATGGCTGCATAGTATTCCATTGTATATATATACCACATCCTCTCATTTTCTGCTACTCTTAATGCTGCTGTGATACACAAGGTTAATTTGGGTGCTGTTGCTAGTGAGATTAGAGTTTGTATCACTCACTGATAACTTTTTAATGGGTCCTGGGATCGAGCCCCATGTCCAGCTCTCTGCTAGGCGGGAAGCCTGCTTCTCCCTCTCTCACTGCTACCTCCTTCCCCCCCACCCCGCTCTTGTGCACACTCTCTTTCTGAAATAAATAAATAAAATCTTTAAAAAATTAAAATAAAAAAATTGAGTTATGTGTACATATCAAAATCGAAATAGAAATTTCAGCACAGATGTATAAGAAATTTTACAACTTCTCCTTAGGGAATCCCAATCTAAAACCAGTTTTAGAGCTGAATTGTTCTCTATTTCAACTCCCTTATCTCTACCTCTACTTCAGTTTATATTAGTTAAGTTTAAGGAACATTTTAGGACACTGAAAATTAATAATTTATATGAACTGAATTTATTATTAGAGAGAAATTAGTCTTAGTGCTAAACATTGTGTTATATAGCACAGAGAATATTTATGCATTGGAATTTTTAAAATGTGTATGTTAATAGTGTCATAAATAGTGTCATAAATATTTTTAAAAAGAGTCTCGTGACTTGCTTATTTTAAGTGAAAAAGTGTTTTTGGGAAATGTTTTTAAATGCCTTTTGGCGACTTTTAAGTAGCAGGTTTAAACCACTGCATAAAATAATTATCATGCTAAGATAAACAAACACTACAAGGAAAAAAGAACTTTTAAGGGTATATTAGGTTAAGCCAATCACAAATAAAAAGTCAAAAAAAAACCACAAGTAAAATGTCTGTACTATAAAATAAGTATATGAAAATGTGACTTGTCTCCTGGGCTCTCTGAGCACAAGAGACAGGCTCTGGTAGACAGTAAAAGCAAGGGTTTCATTTAGTCACTTGCACTGAAATCAATTTTTAAAAGACAGGTTTTAAGTTCTATGTTTCAACAAAACCAGAATGTAAAACAGAAAGCAAACAAACTTTGAAACATGGAGTAACAATCTCATTCACGTCTATGAGGTGATATCTTTTAATAATTGATGTTATAATCTAGCTAAAAGTTTAGTGTCTTAAAAGTCATTATAATTCTACCTCATACAATTCTGTAATGAAAGATGTTAAAAGAATCTGCAAAAGCAAGATGATACATGCTAGTTTTATGAAATTCTTGAGAAAGAAAACTTTCTCAAGATGTTCTAGAGTGGACAAAATGAGAAAACAAAAACATTCACAAATGTGTTTAAACATTAGACATATTTTTAAGCCTATCACTGTGCCAGGTTTGGGGTAAAGCAGTTATGGGCAAGGTAGACAGAGGCCCTACCCCTATACAGAAAGGAGGACACCTAAACAACCCCTCTAACTGAATACAGTGGGAACAGAGGTACAGGTGCGGTGGCGACCATAGCAGGAACACCTAGCCCGAACTGGGGGGGAGGAGTGAAGATCCAGGAGGACTCCCTGGAGAAAGGGATAGCTAGGCTGGAACCTGAAAGATGAGTAGAAATTAGCAAGGTGAAGAGAGACAAGACTGTTCCAAGCAAAGGAAATAGCTTATGTGAAGACTCAAAGGTGAAAAAGATCACGGGCCCCCAAAGAAATAAAAGTTCAATAGGGTTAGAATCTAGATCACCTAGATTGTTGAGAGGCAAGAAATGAACCTGAACACATAGGTCGAAGGTAGGGCATAAAAGGCAGACTTCATAACATCAAAGAATATTTGCAAAAGGACACCAAAGAGCTTTTGAGATTTGCGTTTCACAGGGATCGCTCTCTGAAGAATGGGCTGGAGGACTGCAGGAGAGGCTGGATGATGGCTTGGAGAGGTTACAGCAGCGGGGGTGGGATAATGTTGATGAGAAGATAGAATTGTCAAGGCCTGGTGAGAAACGATGTGAACAGTGAGGAGTGAGAGACAGCGAGGGGTCAAGGTGGTTCCAGGTGTCTGATTTAGGTAAACATGGTGGTGCCATTTACTAAGAAAGGAAACGTCAAAAACAAAAAGAGGAAATGTCAAGGGAAGAGTAGTGTGGGTTTGGCACATGGATAAGTTCGAGGCATGTTAGCTGGAGATTCCTGTGAGCCCTCCCAGGAGGGACCTCCAGTAAGAGCTGGGTCTGTGGGACTGGAGCTCAGGAGAGGAGCCTAAGATAGAGATGGAGGTCTGGGAGTCATCAGATTGTAGATTATAGTGGTCATTTTATATATATAATATATGTGTGTATGTATGTGTGTGTGTGTGTGTGTGTATATATATATATATCACAGAAACCTCAGGAATAGGTGGTATCTCTCCAGAAGAATGTGTGTTGTGAGAAGAGAAGTGGTCTAGGAGGAAACCTGAGGAGAAAGTCCTGTGTCTTACCCAGGTTCCCTAAGAAGCAAAGCCAAAGCAAGGAACGTGCTAACACTTTACTAGAGGGG
This sequence comes from Phoca vitulina, assembly GCF_004348235.1. NCBI lineage: Eukaryota > Metazoa > Chordata > Mammalia > Carnivora > Phocidae > Phoca > Phoca vitulina. The sequence continues at coordinate 13,612,283 of NW_022589728.1, read as the reverse complement.
TGTGGGGGTGCTGTGGCAGGGCAGTAAGAGTAAGACAAAAGTATGAATGGGGCAGGAAAGGCAGGAAAGCGAACACACAGGGGTGCATTACCTAGGTGGTCACAGCCTCACGAGAAAACATGGCCTGGCGTTTGGTCATGCAGTCTCAAGAGAAAGACCCTGTGTAAACGTTGCCTTTGAAAAATTCTGTCAAGCAGACTTCTTGCTCCTTCTCATTTCCTGCCTCTCATGAATCACTCACCCTTCCTGTGCATTAACTTCCCGGCATTTCTTAGTTGTACTAACCAGCCCTTCCAGGCACCTATTGCGGAAACGAGCCTTTGTGGGTCTGTTTTTCTCAAGTCTCAGTATGGAACCTCTAGTTCTTCCTCCAAATGGGCACAATGGAGCTTTTCCAAAGCCCAGCCCTCAGGGGGTCCGAGACAGATGACAGTCAGGTGTTGTGGCCCTGTTGGCAAGGGCTGGAATTTTGTAAATATTGAAATGATGTGAGTCTCACTGGGGCCTCTATAGCTAGGAATCCACGCAAATCACTGTAAGGCTGAAAAACTTTCCAAAGTACAGAATGAAGTTTTGAAAGGACAAAGTGAAAGTGGATCTGGTACATCCCATGAGGAAGACTGGGAAGTTGGAGTGGAAAAAAGAATATCAGAGGGCAAGGGAACAGTGTGTCTAAGGTTTCTGTCTAGTTGTACACAATAAACACTGACATGGGTAGGCACTCATTCCTTCGGCTTCTGGTAAAGTGCTTTAGTTTTCTTGTGGAAACCATGCCTCCCCTACTCTTGGTTCATCTGGTTTGGGTTGCGTGAACCCCACCCAGTGGTTCTCAGATGCAAACAATCAGTGTGTGACCCCCCTGCACCCACCAGAGCAATGGGACTCCATGCCAGGAATTTCACTGGGACAACTGGTAAAGAGCTGGAAACCTGGGACTTTTAAGTTTTATGAACCAATGAATTTCCTTTCTTTGCTTAGGTCAGTTAGAATTGTCATTCTGCCATTTCTGTCACTCCTGACTGCTACAGGGACCGAGAAGCGTCCATTGGATTTAATGATAGAAACCATTGGTCTTGGTGAGGATGATTCCAGTGCAGGAGCACTGGAGAAGTCAGGATGATTCTGACCACTTCTTCATCCTCTTTCCTCAAGCCTTAGAATGCTGTTTCACTACTTGCCAAAGGACTAAGAAGTACAATGCTTGGCGCATCTATAGGAGGAAGCGAAACTGACAAGGGCAGCCTGTTTGGCACCTGTGAACCTATCGCTCTGGACCTCCCCTAGGGGCAGAAGTGCTGCCAAAGCATAGCAGACCCATCAGTTCTAAAAGATTGCAGGCAGTCCATGATAATGAATAGGTTCAACTTTAATGTGTGTTTCCCCCAAGTACCTACTCCCATACCGGGAACATAGTGGACTTCTATGAAATATGGGTTCACTTGAGATGCCTGGCCTACAAGGAGCGAGGAGCGGCCTACAGGATTGCTCAGTCTGGAGTTTTCACAGAAGATGGCGTCCCTCTCAGGGCTGAAAAGATTGTATTTTGGTCAAATTTCCGAAATCTGATCACTCTAAAGACTAGATGTAGAAATTTTTAGATCCATTTTATGATTCTTTCCTTCATCTCCATTCTTTTTCTTAGACTGGTAACAAATCAGTTACTCAAACCCCAGTTTCCTGTCATAATAATTCTCATATCGGCTCCTTTCTCCTTCAAGTTGTATTCCCAGATTCAGGTGCTCATGACCTCTGGCCTAGAATAAAGGAACAGCATCCTAATTGGTCTCTGTGCCTCCAGCCACTGTCTGCTCTTTTACACCCTTATACAGCTTAATAATTTCATAATTTCATCAAACGTCTGAGCCTTAGTTAAAGCAGAGGTGTTGGATGACCCTATAACCACAGTGTATTTATACTTCTATTATAGCTTGTGCGGTAGCCAACCTTTTATTGAATTAGCTGGAGGCATTTGTGTGTCTCGGTTTATCTGTCAGTCTTCCATAAAGCATTGTGTATTTTTTGAAGTTGAAAAATGATTCCATGGGCTTCAATTCACTAATAAGGCCGCAAGGCAATTAAATGGAAAGAAATTTCCTTAAATACTGGCATGTGACAGGTAGATACTGAGTTTCTTTTTTTAAGATTTTATTTCTTTATCTGAGAGAGAGAGCAAGAGAGAGAACACGAGGGGGGAGTGGCAGACAGAGGGGGAGTGAGAAGCAAGCTTCCCACTGAGCAGACAGCCTGACATGGGGCTCGATCACAGGACCCCGAGATCATGACCTGAGCTGAAGGCAGACACTTAACCGACTGAGCCACCCAGGCGCCCCAATACTGAGTTTTAATTTAGCTCTTGGAAGTGTGGTCTGAGACCTGATATTGCTTTGCTTATCATTTTGTTACATGGACCTGGTCAAGAGGGAATCCAGTGTCAGTCCTGGTCCTATAGTTTTACTAAATCGAGTAATCATGGGTTTAGATCATGAAAAATTGGTGGAGCACAAGTAACAATGATGATTGACCAAAACTTTAAATGACACATTCTTTGCCACATCTCCTTCTGCTTTGTATTTCTGCAAGATCTTAACTGAGACTTTACATTCTTCAAACTCACAGAATATCTGCAGTAAACAATAAGCTGTATATGCTTAAAATCAAAATTCATTTGAATATATTTTCTGATTTCCCATCTGCATCTGTAAAAAATATTTTCTTAAAAGAAAAAGGAACACATTTGCAAGCTTCATTTCCTCAGGGAAAAGTGGAGTTTTCAAAACAATTTTAATGTTTTTATTTTTCTTTAATTTATAACTTGTGATTTAATTTTTATTCACATTTCATATTCCTATTTGCATGATAAAGAGATGCTATGTCACTTTTAAACGCCTTTTTGTCATCTGAGAAGCTGAGGGAAGAGAGGTAAGGGATGAAAACGGGTAAGGATTTTCAAATCTCATATTGGATCAACTTCCCTAATCCTCCAAAATTCAGCACTAATTAGCAGTGGCAGACAACCATCTTCCTTGTGGAAGGTTTGGAATGAATATTTCATCACCATGTTCACATTCATGGCAGCTCAATAATGTCACCTCATCCACCACCTCTCATTTTGAATGGGATCACCTCTGTAATGGAAGTTTGGGCTTTCAGTGATAACCATAATCATCTAAGTTTTCCCTTAACAGAAGTCAGCATTAGCTTGGTTGGCATATGATCCAAAAGCTCTCCTCTTGGTTTTGATCCAGCAGCTTAGTCTGAGGCCCTGCCAGACAGATGCCAAAGCCATGTTATTGCTAACAAGTGATAAAGCCTTCTCAGAAGGGTAGGGAAAACCCCCTTCCAAAAGTGATAGAACAAATAGAAAGCTCCGACACTTTCTCCCTTCTCCGTCCGTTAATTTGCAAAATATTTCTGAGGATGTTTTGAAGAGGTTGGTTATGGGGGATAATGAGAAGTGGCCTTGGATATGCCAAGTCCTTATTCCTTGTTTTTAATTATGCTGGTGGAAGGGGGTGAAGGTAGAATATTGCACTACCATTCCGGGGCCATTCCTATCAGCCAGACCCCTGCCAACCACTTTATATATGTCGCCTTCTTATGTAGTTCCACATAGCACATTGAGAAAGATAGGATTATTATACTTTTTTTATAGAAGGAAACTGAGGCACAGTTTCACAACTTAAGAGAGTCAGGTCAAATACAAAGGATCAAAATTTAGGTCTCATCACATTTCTCAACAGTCACCCTGAAAGACAGAGGACAGTGGAGGGACACTTTCAAACTTTAGCAGGAAAAATATTTTTTATTTAGATTATGTACCAAACCAAACTATGAATCAAGCCAGAGCAAAAATAAGGACATATTCAAACAAGAAAGTTTTCAAACAAAACAAAACAAGACACCATTTCTTAGAAGACAGTGACTAACAAAAGAGTGAAGTGGAAAGAAAAAAGAAAAAGAGCAACTCATGGGTGACAGGGAATTGATGATAAATGATAGAGAAGAGCTTTCTCCAGGATCCCTTGAATCTAGACCAGCCTGTGACTTTCTTATGACAATTAAACAGTAGCAAAAGTGTCACAAGCAGAAGCTTCACGTTTTTGTCTTAGAGCTTCCTCAGTACTGTGCTGGGGACCCCTACCATCTCCACTGTGTAGAAAAGCCTGGGCTTTCCCACTGGGTGATGAAAACCACATGGCCCCATCGTACCCCCATTTCTCATGCCCGGCCTGTTAACGCAGAGGTCCCTGGCTCAGTTTCATTCAGACCCAGGAGTGAATCCACAATGCTGATCAACAAGACTGTGAGTCAAATAAATGGTGATTGTGTTAAGCAACTGAGTCTGGGGGCGGTTTTCACACTGTACGACGTGACTAATGATGGAATTGGAAGCTACGCGGGAGTACTGCCAAAAGAAAATGTTAGAAGAGGCGACACTGGCTTTGAGACGAGGCAGCAGGCAGAAACAGCTGTTTGCAAATTTGGAAAGGCGGTGACTTGCATTACATGGAGGAGTACAATTGGCACAACTAACACCTGTCATGACTTGGGAAAGAGGAAGTACCTAATGAACTTTTAGATTTGCTAAGGAGATCACCAGACAGAATCTTAAAAGGGTCAGCAATTTCTTTTGTGATAAAGTATGGGAAGAGGGAGATGAATTAAAGAAAGAATTATTTAGTTTTAGGGGTATTTGTAAAAGAATTATATAGTTTCGGGGCACCTGGGTGGCACAGTAGGTTAAGCGTCTGCCTTCAGCTCAGGTCATGATCCTGGAGTCCTGGGATCGAGTCCCGCATCGGGCTCTCTGCTCAGCAGGGAGCCTGCTTCTCCCTCTCCCTCTGCTGCCCCCCTCCTTGTGCATGCGCTCGCTCTCTCATTCTCTCTCTCTCTCTGTCAAATAAATAAATAAAATATTTTTAAAAATTATTTAGTTTTAGGGCAGAATTTAGAGGGAATTTACAAGGCTCAGGACCTGTTGAGTCAGAAAATAATTCACATTCTGCCTTACCATACAGTAAAAAATTTGATCTTAATGGTAAAGATCAAATCAAGAGTGTGGCTATAAGAAAAATTGTTAAGATCTATATAAAAGATTTAGGGTAATACCTAGAAACACCTTTCAACTAGATAAAAAATCTTCTAAGAAAACTGAAAGACATGTTTTAAGGGTTTTATCCAAGCAAAAGAGCACTAGCTTTAGTTTACAGGGATTGAGATTGTTCAAATTGCAAAAATGCTTCTAGACTCCCAAAATTCCATCAGCAGAAAGCAGGTTGAAATAGCTGCTCACCTGCAAAATGGGCTACATTTTTCATGAAAGGGAAAAGACATTTCAGAAAAGGAACCAAAAACCCAAAGAAGAACAATGGATCAGGAAGCCATTCCCAGGTTACAGTCAAGGAGATGTGCTGGGAAGTACTCGGAGGGAGCATAACCAAGCTCTAGTCAAGGAGCAGCCTCTGCTTCTGGCATGTTTGTCCTTCAGCATTTCAGAATTCTTATGAACTGGTCACTGCTTTTTTTATTGGGAGTGTCTATTATGGTACGTTATATTTATCGGGCATGACCCAGTACGATATGGTGTGAATGAAGGGAGTGTGTGTGATGGGGGCATATATCTTATCTTCTTTGGTCTCTGGATATAAGGGACTCATATTAGAAGAGATGCTGAGACCCTGGACAGCCAATCTGATGCCCTAATCATATAAGACTTTTAAGGGATCTGATATGAACATACGTTGCATGTGAGACCAATGAAAGCTACTGCAGCCAGAAGGCACAGGTAAATTGCAAAACTATCCATGATGCTTTGTAGCTCCTCCCACCAAAGGTAAAATCTACTTCCACCTCCGTGAGTCTAGACTGGCCTTGTGACTTGCTTTGGCTAATTAGAAGTAAGCATGATATAAACAGAAAATTGAAAAGTTTGCAAGGACATTAGGAATTCCTCTCTTGCTGCTTTTGGGACCATGTAAAAAAGTGCGGGCTGGCTGGCTGGGTAGTCGGAAACATGTGATCCAATCACCACCTTTGCCCCAACTAAATAATCCAATGAATGCCTGGAATCTGAGCTACCTAGCTGAGAGCTACTGAAGATGCATATATGAGACAGCCCAGCTAATGGACCAACAGAAGAACCACTCAGCTGATCCCAGACCAATTTGCTGCCTCACAGATTATGAGCTAAATAAATCATTGTTTGGGGGTAGCTTGGTGGCACAGAAATGGCTGATACACTCACTATGCAACCACGGGCAGGTGAAACATTCCTTCTAGACTTCAGAAAGTGACATAATGCCCACTCATTTCTGTTCCTTATCCGTACTGGCCACACTTGAAGTCCAGCCAGTCCCAGTTTGGGTGGACATATTTTTAAATGTCAGAATATACTGCATCTGCATGCAGCAACCTGTCTGCAAAGCAGTGATTGTTCAATGTCTTGGAGAAAGAGCAGTGATGCCCTGAAAGATAAGAGGCCAAACCTATTGTAGAGACATTTGTCCACGTATCCCTCCCCCATAAGGATATTTATCATTATTCCATTCCTCCAGCATCTGTTTTGTGTAAATATCATTTATATCTCCGTGCAATCTCACTTTGACACTGGTGCCACAATGTGCTAGGGTAAGTTAAATTAGCACCACAGCCAAGAGGTAGCACAGGGACACACGTTCCACTCCATCTCCTGGTCCCCAGTGAGCCGGCTTCTGAGAGACCTACTCTGGTCTGTCTCTCCGTCCCCATGAGCAGCACCGACCTGCTCCGTAAGGACCCACCTTCCTGCTGCGTCTGCTCTAACAGTGGAGGACACCCTGAGACTTGAGTTCAGATCCTGGCTCCGGCCGGCACTTACCAGCCGTGTGTCAGGATAATTATATGTACCTCCCTAAGCTTTGTAAAGATTAAACGGGATGACACATGAGACATAACTTAGGGCCCTGCATGTATTAAACTCTCGATTTTTTAATAGATGAATGTGTCTGTCTGGAACATTGCACCTCTGTTTTTTGCTGTCACTGTGACGATGAAGGGTTTATGAGACTGAGGTGCCCCAGCATGGTCTGTCGCACTGGATGGAGATGGCAGACTGCCTCTTTGTCATTCTGAAACCCACCTAGGCTGTGCTGCTTTCTGGTGTAAAGGTCCAAAGAGATTCGGCCATGCAGTGGACTGCACCCTCTCTGGCTAGCCAGACACCTCGGGGGGCATCTTAGCTGACCTGGAGCCAGGCCTGATGCAGTGTCATGGTTTAGGGTCAACAAGATTTCTTGAATGGAGCAGAGGAGCAGGAATCATGGGACCTGGGCTTTATGCCGGGTCCCAGCACTCATTTGGCAAGAGACCTTAGGCAAACCACTTCCCTTCTCTTCTTTCTATTAAAGGAATTTTAGTAGATTTTATGGCCACACCTCACAAAGATGTAGTGAAGATTAATGTAGGATATCTGGAGCAATTTCAGAGGGAAACACCACAGAGATTATAATTAGTTTTACAATCTATAATTAAGTCTATAAATAGTGAGAAGATAGCCACACGTGAATTATACATTTAAAAATAAGAGTTCGTATTTTAAAAAATCTTTCTAAAGAAAATGAACACCAATTACTTGGTCATAGTCAGAGAGATGATGAACTGGAAAAATACAAAGATCGTGGCCTTAATGCAACTTTCAATTTGGACTCTCCGTGAGATAACAAGCTGATAATGGAGAATAAACTGCCTATCAGATCTTGTGGACTAAAAGTTTGACTCAGTAACTCACTAAGGAAAGGTATAGAGGGCATTTAAAGATGAAAGAGCTGGAATCTTAACCCAGTTCTGGCTGTGAGGATTTTATTAGGAAAGGCTAAATGTTGGAGCCTTTCAAAAACACTGGAGAACCCCTTTCCTTACATCTTCCCTCACATCCTTCAGGGCCACGTTCCTCAATCCAGGCAAGAATGGGATACTGTGGGTACAAGGAGGGCTTCCAAACAACAACCAGGAGCCCATTCAATCATTGCCATCTTGGAAAACCTTTATGTGGTAACCCTCTGGGCATTAAGAGACTTACCTTTTGTTGCCCTTTCCCCTTCCATTCCTCCAACGGAACACCCCCTGCAAACAGTGCAGTAGGGCATGGTGTCAAGTACACAGTTGAATCTCACTGCCTTTTTAGAGATTTCAAAATACTCAGCCCAGGCAATTTAGGAGAGTGGTGCTCCAAAATGTAGAATCCTAACACAAACACACTTGTATTATTCAGTGAGTTGAAAGTAGATTCAAAGCACAAATACCCTCCTCCAGGCCCCTTAGCTGTACGCCGTGGGTTGGCAAGCTCATGCTACAGTCTGGACCTTTGGCTGTTTTTGGTCTCCCCAGCCCTTCCCAGTCAGGTGCCACTCTCCTTGGGCCACCAGGAACGCTGAGGACCGCAATGCCCTTTTCTGTCTGAGCCACAGGCCACCCCTTGGTTTCTGGATGAAGCTGCCCTTCTCACAGCCCCTGGACCTCCAAGTTGACAGGTCACAATTTAACACACTGGATTCATAAAAACAAACAAAATAGCACCTTTTTATTTTCTTTGGCTGACCTATGCCTGCTTACCAACCTCTGCTTCCCGGGGCTGGGCCAAGAAGGTGGAGGAGGTGTAGATGAGCAGTCCCCAGTTAGTTTCAGTCTAGATCAGGTCTGTTGGGTAAACAGTCCATGGATGTGGTTCATTCCTAACAGACCTGCTCCTCCCCACTCTCCCCTACACCTTCCCCACATGGTGGCTGGCTTCCCGGGAGTGACGGCTTCCTGTCCTGATGTCGTGAGGTCTTGGGCTGGTCCCCCTGCACTGGCTCTTTGGTTCTGGCTGTCCTCTGGCTGATCTCTGCTGAGACGAGGTGGATCCAGTCTTAACTGTAGAGTCTGCCTGTGTTTCTCCTTAGGCCTTAGTTGGTGTATCTCCCGGTATATTCACTCAGTCAGGCCATGCTCCTGGGGAACCCAGCACACCGCTGCTGAGCAGGCCTCTCTCCAGCTCTGACTAGTACAATTCACCTGCCAAGGTCATTTGTGAGTCCTGAGGGGCCTGTCCATCAGCCCTTGGATTCGGGGTCACTTAGCTTGTGCCAAAATGAGACCCACTGAGGCTCCCCAGTTCTGTCTCTCTGCCTTCATACTTCCCCTCTGTCAGTTTTTCTGTGTCGGGTAACGTAAGAGGAAATGCTAGTCTATGAGGAAATTGAGTTGGGGATGCACATTGTTTGAGTTCAATGGCTTTTGTTTGTGTAGTTCACAGACACATCTGAGTCCTGTTAAATTACTGTGTTGTTCCAGGATAGAAATGACTCCTAGTATTTCCCTGCTTGGGCTTGAAATGTTCTTCACCCACATCTTACTGTCTTTCTCCTTCCGACTCCCTCTTGTCTGAGAGGCCTCCTCTGACCATACGCCCATAATGGCATTCATTCTCTCTCCCCTTACATTGCTTTATTTTTCTTTATTGCACTTATCTATCGCCAATAATATCACTTGTTTTCTTGTTGACTTTCACCTCCCCCATTAGAACTTAAGCTCCCAGAGGGCCTGGTCTTTGTCTTGTTCCCTGGAATATCCCCAGTGCCTAAGATGAAATAATATCCTTAATGATTTTTGATAGTATACATTTTAATGTTATTAAAATAAAAATCCATATCAAAGTGTGCAACGGAATACATTTTATTTTGAAACTTAGACTTAACTAGTTTCATGAGTCACAAGAGAAGATTTTGAGACCAGAGCTGTCTTCTTACTTTATGCCTGGTATGATTTCTGTTATACCACTCAAGCGGTCTTCTAGACGGTATGCTAAATAAAAGTGTATTTGTTTGAGATTCCATATATTTGTGTAATAGTCTGCATTAAGCTATCCGGATGAAAAACTAGATTTATTACTAAGTCAACACCTGATCATCTTAAATATTGATATATACAGTGCCATTTATTTAAAAAACCAACATAGGAAAAGGAAAGAATGGGGACTTTCAGTTTATTTATTTTATTTTTTAATTATAGACATATAGCTCTATATATCCATATTATTTATACTTATTTTGAAGTGAATCTATAAACACTTTGTTTAATGCACATAAAAACGTAGTCAATTTTTTTGTGGAATTATTGCATAAAAGAAAAAAATTAGAGTAAATGCTATAATTTTTACTTTTATACTCTACCTGCCTACAAATTTTAGACTGTATTCCTCAACAGCAATATAAAAAAAGACAAAGTAAAGAGGTGACACTTTTTTTAACCTTAATCTCTAATAACCTTGCATAGATCATAACAGAATCAGAATCAATTTTAATGTAGCTACAGCCTTTTCTAAATTTATATTTTTCTATTTTAGGGAAATGAGTTTTGTTTATGAATTTGTGCCAAGTGTGTAATCATGCTGGCTTTTACACACAGACAACAAAGGAATGGGCTGCAAAGCTGTATCAAAGGGCTTAAGTGACTTCACGTTATATATTTTCTCTGGTGCGTTCTATTTGGCTGCTTGAATGACTGTCATTTTGCATCCATTCCTCTGAGGCAATGACATGGTGAGGATGGTATTGTGATAGATGGAACCATCAGAACCGGTGAGTATTTAGATATTGCACTAGTGTATTACATTTACAAAGGACTACATTATAGGAAAGTGTGATTGCTCTTCTATGACTGTTCTGAGCGTTAAGGACGAGGCCTGGTAGTTAAAGAACAATGGTGCATTTTCCCTTTCCTCATCCTACCACCTCTTTTGTGTTGCTTAGCTACAGTTGAAGCAAACCCCAAAGCTTTTGTTCACAGGCTTTAGTCTAAGGATGAACTCTCCTTCAGCTAGCTTCATATAATCCAATATAGCAAAAGCAAGGCACTTGGAAATCAGGTTCATCATGGCAGATTCTATAGACAAGAAGAATAAACCACATTACTTACTAGAAACTTAAAGGACAAAGACTTAGAATAAAGGCACCACCTTATTTTTTTGCACAGTGTGCTATTTCCAAAACAGCCCACCTCCCCCACCCCCCACCCCTGCCATGCTATGAAAGTTAGAGCGTTCCCATAAAACCTTCTGTAAAGCGACCAGTATCCTCCACTTTCTGAAAGTTTGAAAGTTCATGTTAGGCTGCTTTGCTTTTATGAAAGTCCTGCATTAGTACCTGTTTTCTCTAACCAAAAGAAGTAAGAGGATTTTTGCCTTTACAAAACAGTAGCTACCACCCTAATGTAGGTCTTTCGAAAAAGAGGGATACCTGTAAAGACATTTTCATAAATTAACTGACTTCATCTGCTCTTTTTTTTTTTTTTAGTTTTTAATTTTATTATGTTAGTCACCATACAATACATCATTAGTTTTTGATGTAGTGATCCACGATCCATTGTTTTCGTATGACACCCAGTGCTCCATGCAGTACGTGCCCTCCTTAATACCCATCACCGGGCTAACCAATCCCCCCTCCCCCCTCCCCTCTAAAACCCTGTTTGTTTCTCAGGTCCATAGTCTCTCATGGTTCATCTCTCCCTCCAATTCCCCCCGCCCATTTTTCCCTTCCTTCTCCTAATGTCCTCCATGTTATTCCTTATGTTCCACAAATAAGTGAAACCATATGATAATTGACTTCATCTGCTCTTTTCTCCTTAAAGGTGAATTTGAGAAACCAGCCCTTTCTTTTCAGGAGTCTGCTCTTTATTATTCGTATGGGACTTAAAAGGGGCCAGTCTCCTTACATGGCAGAACATACCTTGCAGGCTTACAATCTCAAGCTTTTCCTCCTACTACATTTTGAAGAGTCACACAGCGTGATCATAAATATTATCTCTACATAATTCCCTCCTCAAAATTGTCCTACCAGAGGAGTAGCCTTTTACCTTTGAGATGTATATTTCTAGAAACATGTTAGTTTTCTGACCAGCTTGAAATGACAAAACAAAATGCCAGCAGTCATGCTGTTGACTCCTTCAGTATCCTGGCTATCTGAGGAGCTAAGAATCACTTTGGATTCCTGTTCTGGAGATCCTGCAGTTGCCAGTTGTACCAGTTTGTCTGGATAAAGTACAGGCCTCTTCCTAATAGTACCCCAATTTCTTTTGGGGAGAGGAACTCCAGGGGTCCACTTCTCACTGCAGAAACACACAGGCCAAAGAGACCAGAGCCTCTCTTTCCTTGATGTTGCCTCCATTTGACCATATGATCCATGTCTCCTGGGAACCTGCATCTTGACCAAATGAGGTGGTAAGAAGGAAGGTTGGAGGTATTTCATCCCTCTTGTAGGGGGACAGGATTCCTGCCCAAGCTGTTAAGAGTTATTTAGAGATGGTTATTGTGCTGCCTGTTTCCTGTTGTATGCATGTGTGTGTCCCTTTGTTGCTCTCTTTGCTGCTTCCTGCTTCCAAGCCTGCCATGTTAGCCTTGTATCAATTCTGTGAGATTCCACACCTGAGATCACACACACACACACACACACACCCCATAATATCCTTTTTTACAAATATCTTTGCTCAGGTTAGAACTAATCTCTGTTGTGACCAAAAAAGAAAAAAATCCCTAACTGATACTGATATCGTGATTCTAAATCTTATAGAAAAGGAAATAACCAAAATTCTAGGGGTGTGTATTTGACCCAGTCCTCTAAAGTTAAACATTCACAGTTAAGTTCGTGAATAATGAAAGTATGGCATAACTGGTCTGATAGAGTAAAAAAGTTCATGTAGCATCTTAGGATACAATCATGTTTTCATGAACACTTCCACCTTTATATGAAATGTTTTAGTGTGCTACTTTCATTCTTGAAGATTTGAAATGTGAGATCTATATGGGAAATGAGAGGGCGCAACCAAATTTGCATAAGAACAAATGCAGTTAGGCTTTCTTTCATCCTATTTTCCCTAATGAATTGAGTTTTTGAGTTTTGGTTTTTCCCTTTCTCTCTCTCTCTGTCTTTCTTTTGTTCTTTCTTCCTTTCTTTTTTTTTTTTTTTGAGAGCTGATTTCTCAACTTTGTACATTTAAGAAATCTATTTGTGCCCAAGAACATTCTGTTATTACCTTCAGGTGCTCTTCACAGTGGTTTAAGATTAAACTGTGAAACTGAAATTTTAGTGCCAAGATTATATTGATTTGATGGTACAGATAAGTAAGCACGTGGGTTATTAGAAGATTGTTCACACTGTTGGGATCTTTCCTAGAAACATTGTTTTCAGTGAAATCATAACACTAAAAATTGATGTGGGTTTAGAAATTTCTATTTACCTCTGTTTTTTATTTAAAAATTAGAGAAAATAAATATCCAGTCATAATAAAGTACTATTAAGTACAGTGTACAATATGTTTCTGTATTCACATGGAAACTTTATGTTTCAAACAAACAAAATCAATTCACCTGACCTAATCAATAAATGAAAATGTATTAGTTTATATAACTGAGATGTACAGACGTAAATCCATCATTAGACACAGATTAAGCTTTAGGACTATGATGTCATAGGGACTTTGTCTTTGTCTTCCTAAGCTCTTGGTCCTTCCTTTCTCTTTGTTGGTGTTGCTAAAATTAGCAGCTATACTCCTAGGCCTCACATCTGTACCCTGCATCATTTGGATGACAGTCGTGTGCCCGTGTCTCACAGTTCTAAGCAAAACTTTGGATATTCACTCCAATTTAATTGAATTAAATCACATATCCATGCTGGAATTAATCACTGTAGCCAGAGTAATGAGATAGATGTGCTGCTTCGCTAATTCTCCATCATTTGTTCTACCCCTATAGCAGTGGTGGGTAGACATAGCTTCCCCAGAAGCACATGAATCCCCCCTCCCTGAAGAAAATTGGGAGCTGTTGAAAGTGTGCGGAAGAAAAGGAAACTTCACAGGCAGCCAACAAGTGTCCAGTCATCCTCCATTATGTTGCTATTGTAAGGGAATATCAATGACTTTTAGATGTTTCATGTAAAGTGTATCTTCACCATTTTGCACCAGGGCTTGTTATGTGAACCAACAAAAGTGTGCTTCATATAGAGTAGATTGGCAGAGGTTAAATATGACAAGGATCTGTTTTAATATATCCAAGGCATTTTAGTTAATTTTAGTCAATATCAAGGCCATCATATTCAGAGCCATGAATTGCTCCAGTGAAAGCTTTCTCTTCCCTTTTGTCATCCTTGCTAAGCAACATTTTTAGGGATGTCCTTCATGGAATGTGAATATCCTACTTTGTACAGTGTGAAATACAAAACAAATGGACTTAGTGTTTTATCAGCTGATAAAGATAACTGACTCATAAATCTACCTCAGGGTAGGGATTGAATTTTAGCAAATTCTCCCCTCTCTCTGCTTCTCACTTCCTCTCGGTAGTGTTATAACACTTGCAGACTATCTTCTAAACTCTACTTCACTTTATGGAACTTGATTAATAGGTAAATACCTATTTTTCTCTACTTATAAAATATTAAGTAGAACAAGTTATATTCTCAAAATTGGACACTATCTGGAGATATTAGCTGGCATTAAATTTGTTTGTTCTAGCCACTTTCCCTTACAGTCTCAGAATTTTGACCTCAAGTGTGCCCCAGAGCAATTGGAACAACAGATATGGATCCATTGATCCACGCTGACTGAGCTCATACAACATTGATGTATTCCTGAGAAACACAATTTATTTAAGCAAAAAATAGATTATTGACCATAAGGGCCAAACACTTGCAGTCTCTGAACAATACACTCTCCCCCTAAAAGTAAGCTACATGGAAGAGCCAAATTATTATTTGAACATTGCCTCTTATGTGTGGAACTAGAATAAGGTGATTAGTTTTATAATTTAGATGTTTAGTACCATCAGACAAAGTCAGATGCCTGCATCTCCTCAACTTGGACTTGGGCCCTGCCACCTTCTTTCTAGAACAAGGCTTTGGCGGGCACTACTCATGTGTGCCAGTGAGTCTCTGCTTTGTGCTGATCAATATCCTTTTTCTGAATGCCTCATTCTTTCTTTAGACAACTATCTTCAATCAAACCTTTGCACTGAAGAACTTATCTATATGAAATAACTTTATATATCTCGGCCTATTATGTATCAAAGCCAATCAAACTAGCAGAATCTTATTTTCTCTTTTATGTACCGTAACTAACATTTTCTTTTTAATTCATTAAGGGATGTAACTAATTGAGTGCCCACTATTGGCTCAGTGCTAGGCATTTGACCTATGTGATCGTATTTAAGCATAAATGAAGCAAGTAACATGATTCTCATTTTAGAGTAAAGGACACTTAAGCTCAAAGAAGTCAATGCAACTTGCTCAAGGTCAACATCTAATTAGTTGATAGAGATAGACTTCAGCTATCCTATTGTGATTATGTGTTGTGATTCTAACATCAGTGCCCTTTCAATATGTATTACCTGGGAGGACATATTAAGATGGGCTTTGTGTTCTCGCATCATTTCTAAAAGTATTAATGTGTCAAAGTCTTGATAGCTGGAGAAAATTAAAATTCTTAATTTATTGTATCATTTTTTTATGGAAAAGTGTTCATTTATTATAGTATGTATTTCTTTTGTGCCTAGAGTGGGCAAGTCTCTGTGTTGCATAGTATAGAATTAAAAAAAAAAAAGATACATTATGATCTTAAAATAGATAATGAAAAAAGGGTTCAAATAGCTATGATACTTAACTGCATATTAAATAATGGTTATGGTGTAATAATGCAGGACTGTGATCCCTGAGATAAGCGAAAGAAAATGAGATAAACATTAAAGGTTTCCCCCAAATTTATTTCCTAGAAGCAGTTCCCAGGCTGCAGAGTAGAGCAGTGGAACCAGGCAGAGGCCAGCATCCTCAATGACTTAAGAGACAGAGATTACATGTCAGAAAGTCTAAGGCAAATAGAAGTTTCAGGGCTGTGTATGAGAAAAGAGGGAGCTACAGAGAGAAAGAGAGAGATAGAGACAGAGAGAGATCCAGAGATCTGTGGAGAGAGGTCCCATAGAGGCTTTGGTTCACATATGAGCCTGAGCAAAGAACTAACACAAAGCAATAGTGTGAACAATTTCAAAGCTTACACAAGGCTGGAAATAGTTGTTTTCCTACCAGCTAAAGTGAGGTGGTTTTGACAGTATCCTCCAAAGAGAATTACACTATTAGGGGGCTAAATTAGCCCTAAACTAAAGACAACTCTGGATCTGCCTTAACAAAGCCTAAAAGCATGCCTTCAAAGGACCAAACCAATCACAAATAACTGCCTGCAAGAACAAAGTACAGTACTCTTTAAGGGAACACAACAAAATCTAGTGTGCAACAATATGGCAAGTTCACAATGTACAGAATTCAATTAAAAATTTCCTGACATACAAAGAAGCAGGGAAATATGACCCATAACCAGTAAAAGCAATCAATACAAATAGACCCAGAAGTGACCAAGGTGATGGAATTAAATAAGGACATTAAAATAGCTATTAAAAATATGTTCCACATATGTTTTAGAAAAGAGAGGGAAACATGAACAATATGAGAAAAGAAATCTTTTTTAAAACTTTTATTAAAAGACCAAAATTGAACCTCTACAGATGAAAAATATAATATTTTTTCAGCATATTAGACACAGCTGAGAAAAAGATCAGTGAACATAAAGTAAAAAAAACAAGTAGAATAAAAATAAAGAAAACCAAACCAAGTTATAATCAAATTGTTGAAATCAGTGATAAAGAGAAAAAAATTCTAGACCAGCCATAGGAAAAACATGATATGTATAAAGACATAAGAATGAGTACAGGTTTCTTTTTTTTCTTTTCTATAGGTTTCTTGTCAGAAACTATGCAAGCCAAAAGATAACATAGCTTTATAAAATACTATTTTATAAATAATATTGAAAAAATTTTTTATTTTTTTTCTTTTAAATTTAATAAAATTTATAAATTTTATTTATAAATATTGAAAAAAATTATAAAATATTGAAAAATATTGAATATTTATATAAAATATTATATAAAATATTGAAAAAAATAAAAATATTGAAAAAAATTTACAAATTTTTTTATTTATAAATAAAATATTGAAATATTTTTCTTTATAAAATATTGAAAAAAAAAACAAAGATTACCTACAAAGACACAAAGAATGAAAATATCTTTCAAAATAATGAAAGCCAGTAAGACTTTTAAGATATGCAAAAGCTTAGAAAATTCATCACATTGGACTTTTACCACCAGAAATATTAAGGAATGTGTGGCAGGAAGAAGGAAAATGGCACACAGATGTCTACAGAAAGTCATGAGACACATCAGAAATGGAAATTATTAGATAAATATAAAAGACATATTTTACCTTACCTTTCTTACTTTTAAATTTTCTTTATAAGATAGAAAACTGTTTAAAGCAAAAATAACTATTTTTTGTAGGATTTATGAGTGAAAGGTAGAAGTAAGGTAATTGACAACAATAGTACAAAGGTTGAGAAGGGTGAATGGAAGTAGACTGTGGAGTAGTATAATAAAGTAGTACATTATTGTTTGAAGGTAGACTATGATAATTAAAAATGTATTTTTTAATCTTAGAACAATCACTAAAAACAAAACAAAGAGGCCTTGCTAATAGGCCAACTATGAAGATAAAAGAAAGACCATTAAAATATTCAATTAAATCATAAGATGGCAGGAACAGAGGAAAAAAGAACAACAAAAAGAAAGAAAAAAATAGCAAGACGGTACAAAACCAACCATAACAATAATTGCACTAACAGAAATGGTTTAATGGCTGGAGTGCCATTAATTAATATAACACAAAGCTGATTTCAGAACAAGGAATATTATTAGGTTAAAAAAATGGTATATTTCCTAATAACAAAGGGATGAATTCATCAAGAGTGCATAACATTCTTAAATATGTATGCCACCAATAATAGTGCTTCAAAACATATGAAATAAAAACTCAGAAATTAAAGTAGACCTATCCACAGTTATACTTGGAAGTTTCAATATCACTTTCTTTGCAATTAATAGAGCAAGTTAAGAGGAAATCAGTAAGGATAAAGAAGAGCTGAATAATATGATTAATAAACCCAACCTAAGGCTAATTGACTTCATAGAAAAACACTCCATCCACAAACATTCTCTTCAATAGGGAATATTCACTTAGAGACCGTTCTGGACACTCAAAGTGGTCTCAGTAAGTTTAAGAAGAGAGAAATCATACAAAGTAGGTTTTCTGAACGAAACAGAAATAAACTAGGAATTAGTAACAGAAGGATATCAGAAAAATCCCAAATATTTGAAAATTAAACAATATCCTTTTGAATAATCCACGGGTCAAAGAAGAAATCAGAAGGCAAATTGGGAAACATTTTTGAGTGGATGAAAATGAAAACACAGCATATCAAAATTTGTGAAAAGCAGGTAAAGCAGTGCTTGCAGGAAATTGACAGCATTAAAGAAAGAAATGAAGAAATCTCCTTTTCTGGATCTCTTTGGCAAGTGTCACAGCCAGGATCCCTCTCTTGGGGGCTGGGATAATTCCGGCCTTGAGATGAATTCACAGCGTTGATGGAGTTAGGTCTTCACCATAGTCCAGGTATCTGGTGATGCTGTTCAGAAGGCTGTGAGCCTCAAATGAAGACTAATATGAAAAAGCCTCATGACATCTTCAGAAAAGTGCTCAGATGATCTCATTATTTGCCTAATGCATTTCCTGTGTCTCACAGGTCCCCAGCGCAGACTCAGTGACACTAATGGTAGCTTTTATCCCCTCTTCCACTGTACACCATACGCTGAGCTGACAGGTGGTAACACCAAGCACATTTTGTTTTCCCTTTAGGGCCTTGTTAATTTCGGTTTTGTTTTTAAGTTAGAAAGGAGACAATTTGACACTTTTTCCTTTCGCCTTCTATAGTAGCTTTATTTGCTTTAAAGTACCCACAAACAAAAGATGCTTTTCCCTGTTGCTCTCTGGAAAATATACTCTAAAGAAGATTCCCAAGCAGTAGAGGAATTTCTCAGAAATCCACATGGGGTCAGAAATAGGGACCTAACGTTTATTAACTGCCTCTGTCTTGCCAGCCTCAGTACTTTCACACAGGAAATTTACTGACCGGTTCTTAATCTTCTGCTTACCAGTCTTCTGGCCTGGGTTCCTAGAATCTGCTTTAGGGATTTTCCCACATGTGACCCCAAGCCTATGCAGCTTGCCAGACATCGCTGAAGAAGTCTTTGATTCACCAAACTCACAGAATTTGTCAATCTTCTGTCCAGTCACATTGTTGACCAGGGTCCCTCCTAGGCTGACCAGTCTATCCAAGTTGCAAATTTGAAAATAAAAGAGCTCTGTTTTGTGCCTTTGAGTTGAGATAATAGTCTCAGCAATGCCAACAGTGATTAGGTGAACATGAATCTATACTTCAAGTAGAAAAAATGGGAAAAAGTTTTATTTGTTGGTGTCAGAGGTACCATGGGAACAAGACTGAGAGAGGATTGGCTGCAAGAAGTTGATTGGAGAATGCTTTCAGAATCAACACCCCTGAGGGAGGAAAAGGAGCAGAGTTGATCAGAGGGAAAATATATTAGTTTTTTATAGCTGCCGTAACAAATTACCACAAACTATGTAGCTTAAAACAACACAAATTTATTATCTTACAGTTCCACAGAAGTCTGACACTGGTGTCACTGGGCTAAAATAAAAATGTCTTCCAGGATAGGATGAGCTCTCCTCTGGAAGCTCTAGGGGAGAATCCATTTTCTTGCCTTTTTCCAGCTTCTAGAGACCACTCACATTCCTTGGTTCCTGTCTCCTTCCATCTTCAAATCCTGGCATAACAGGTAGAATCTTTCTCACATTGCGTCACTCTGGTCTCCTGCCCCCGCTTTCACTTCTAAGGTCCTTGTGATTACTTTAGTTTCACTCAGATAATCTAGGGTAATCTCCCTGTCTTGAAGTCAGCTGATTAGCAACCTTAATTCCATGTGCAACCTTAATTCCTCTTTTCTATTGAACCCAACATATTCACAAGTTCAGGTGATTAGGTTATAGATATCTTTGGGGGAGGGAGGGAAGCATTATTCTGCCTATGTGGAGACGCTGAAATAAATTCATTTATCCTACAGAGAAGATAACCCCTCAGAGTTGTGCTGAATTGGAACAATGTATATAAACCCCCGAGTTTATATAGAGTTGAGGTATATTAATGGACTTAGAACATCATCACTCAGTGTATTTTTCTTAATACCAAGATATAATAAAGAAATTGCAAAATTGTTCTTCAGAGTTTTCATATTTTGTGATTGTGGCTTTACATAATTTGTGTAATTGAGAGTATATCACAAGTAATAGAATCCATTTTTATTAGGTATGAGGAAGGGGTATACAGAAATCTCCATCTCTCTGAGCCTCAGTTTTCTCATCTCTAAAATAAGTATATTTTTGCTTTTAATTTAGAATATGTAACATATACATTCCCTAGTTAGTACTTGAGGAAATAATAGTTGTTCAATAAATTGCAGCTAATATGATAGGACATACTGTGGTATAATCCCAATTGTTTACTTGGCTGTTCCTCTAAATAATTATAACTTACAAGATGGAACACTATTATTCACCATTTTATACTTAGTCCCCAGCACAGTGCCTGGCATGTAGCAGCCACTTAATGCTTGTTGGTTGGGCAACTGATTGATTGGGTGGCTAGCTGAATAAATGAATGTCATTTCCATTCCTAATTCCTTATCTTGGCCTTCTCTTAAAAGTCTTCTGTAACATCTTCTATAATATTTTTCTAAACTTACCTGCTCAATACAGGCTCTCCATTCCACCTGGACTCCACACCTCATTTCCTACAGTCTAAGGACAGTCTAATTTAATCTGACCCCATATCTTATTTCTTATGTCTCTCCTTCCCTCCCCCTCTAAACCCCACCCAGGTATTAAGGCGCAGATTGAGTCCCACCTTCCCATAAAGACTTCCCACCTTACTATTCATCCCAGAAGTTTGTCAAGTTTGAATTCTCATTTTCATACACATTTGTAACACTCATTTTGCACTTTAATATACTAACTTGTGTTGGTGTTTGTGTTTTATCTTGTTAATCATAATGAGATCAGATGTCTGTAAACGCTTTTAAAGCAGGAAGTGCAGTTCACATCCTCTTTCATCTATTCTAAGATGCATTTTTGCACATTTTAGCACCTCTGAAATCAGAATGCATTTTACAATCAATGGCAATTCAGATCATCATAGGTTTGAATTGCACCATGTTCTTGTGGAAAGTATTTGAGTTTGCTTCTGTCAGAAACTACCGATCTGAAACCACTTCAGATTAAATTTGTGTTGTATATTTAGACCACAAAGATGAGTGAGTACCAGCTTTACATTTTTCAGGTGAGATTTTTTTTCCTTCCCTCACACAACAGCAAAATTGAAACCTGCAACTTCCCTTGGGCTTTTCTGCTTGTCAGGTTTATTTCTTGTTTAAGCCTTTTTTAAAAAGATTTATTTATTTAAGGGCGCCTGGGTGGCTTCATCAGTTAAGCCTACGACTCTTGATTTTGGCTCAGGTTATGATCTCAGGGTCATGAGATCGAGCCCCACATTGGGCTCCAGGCTCAGCAGGGAGTCTGCTTCTTTCCCGTTCTCTCTCCCTCTGCCCCTCCCCGCCCCCCACACACACGCTCTCTCTCTCTCGCTCTCTAAAGGTGAGTAAGGCAGTTTCTTTTTTAAAAAAAGATTTATTTATTTGAGAAAGAGAGCACGCATGTGTGTTGTGGGGAGGGGCAGAGGGAAAAGGAGGGAGAGAATCCTCAAGCCCACTCCCCGATGAGTGCAGAGTCTGATGTGGGGCTTGATCTCATCACCCTGAGATCATGACCTGAGCCAAAATCATGAGTCTGACACTTAACTGACTGAGCCACCCGAGTACCCTTATTTCTCGTTAACTCTTATACCGAGTGTACAGCCCTTGTCTCAACTTAATGTAGGGTCTCCTATTGCTCATCCCCCACCCTGGGCACTTGTTCCATAATTGAAAATAAAGTAATAATCCATATTACAAGTGGTGGCATCTTAGAGTCAATTAAATATTGTATCACTCTGTATTCCCCAAGTACTTGGCCTAGTGTAATTAGATTAATATGTACATGCTAAATTGCATTAAAGTCACTCTAGATGCTCTTTTTCTTCTTATTCCACAACCTACCTCTTTGTCAAAGCCATTGCCTTTTACTTCTTTAATAATCTGGGTATTAGGTAAAGGGCTGGAGCTAGTAGAGAGTAACACAGATTACTTTTGCAATTTTTGAAATCAGGCTGCTGGGTTTATATCTTGGCCTTTTTTGCCTTCTACCTCTAGTACCTCAGACATATAACTTAACCTCTGTAACCCTTAATTTTCTCATTGGTAGAGTGGGAGTAACAGTAGTATTGCAGAGGGAAGATGTGAGGATTAATTTAGAAACTCATGTATAATGTTCAGCCTAGTTCAGTGGTTAATGTGATGTTGGTTGACTCAGTGTTAGCATATTTTTAGTCAAGTAATGCATAAAAGTCCTTCATATATACCAACAAAAATGATATTTATTGAGATCTAACAATGTCTCAGTCAGTCATCTGTGCCTCCGTTTCCTCATCTGACAGTGAGGAGAGTCAGTAGTACTGATCTTCTAAGGCTGTTCTGAGGATTAATTGAGACAGTACATTGAACCGCTTAGCCCACTGCAAGGCACCTGTGTTGGCCCCTCAATGCATTACCTTATCCCATCCCCCCACAGCCCTTTAAAATTGGTGCTCTTGTTGCCCGCAATTACAGACGACCAGCATTGGACTAAATTGCTCAAGCACACACAGCTAGTGTTGTCTGAGCCAGGACTCAAGCTCAAGTCTAAGATTAGAGTCTGAGAGCTCCCATCATTCCACTTGCCAATGGAAAGTGTGAAATGTGCCTTGCTGTTTTAAGCTTTTTCTGCTCAACACACTCTAAGTGCGCGTACTCTATCACACGTGAACATAAAAGGAGGCACTGAAAGTGATGTGGAGTCATTTTCCGAACTGGGAAATGGGTGAGATTAGAAATATGGTTGTAGTTTAAACTGAGAACATATGGGTATGATTTAAATGTGAATTTAGCAAGTCAAAGAAAATGAGCAAGCAATAAAGAGAAAATTTTAAGTAGAAACTTCTGGTTTTCCTGAGCTTTTATAACAAATGATTTACCAGAAATCTTTTCCCTTTATCATCCCTACAGCCGTGTCAACAGTGTGCAACAGTTGCTTTTCTCCACTTAAGAGTGCCTTTTTATATTTCCAGGGTCATGATAAAAGGCTATCAGGGCTTTTCAGTAAATGGGTGCTTTTCTTGCATGATTAAATGGTCCCTTTATCTGCCTAGTACCTTCCAGCTAGACCAGAGAAGAATAATTGCCTAGAAATTTCTTGTCCATCATGTATCCTTGAGAATATAATGGAGCATATTAGTCATTACGCTGTTAGAATTTATAAGGCAGTAGGAAGCAGTAGTAGGTAATTACTGAGGTTTCCAATCTCCTGAACTTCAGCATCGGTACAAAACCTTCAAAAATGCCCATATTTTATAATAATTAATCTTGAAGAATGCTATACCTTTCTACAGATAAATTAACATTTATATTTGAAGAATTAATGGCTTCAAATTTGCATATTATTTCCCATATAATTATTTGGGAACCTGTAACTATAAGAATGCTAGCTCAGATAATTTGGGAATCTTATTTATTAAAGTTACTATTAAACATTAAATATCAAAAATAAATAAATAAATATCAAATAAAGTTCTTTTAGTGTATAAAGGCACTACCAATACTTCCTGAAACTACAGGTTTAGGGTTTCATTCATTCACTCAGTCATTAATTCACTTAACACATTTTGATTGAGCATTTAGGATGTGCTAGCCAGTGGGACATGGCAATGAAAAAGACAAGGTCCCTACTCAAATCACGTCCACATTCTGAATGTGAGACACAGCCCTTCAGCAAAACAATCAATAAGAAAATACTAGATAACAATAAATGTTCTGCAGAAGGTTGAAACAGGGAGGGGACCAGGTAGCAGTTATCATTTATTACATTCGTACTGATCAGCTGATACTATCGAGTGGAACTAAAACAAGTAAACCATAAATTTTGCCCCCTAAAAACTTATAGTCAAGCAGACTATTGTACGTATATAAGAACAGTATATGGGTGTGAATGTCACAAGAAAAGTGCAGATAAAGTTTAGAGAAGACAAAGTCAGAGGACATGCTTCCAAAAATGAGGACAAGGAGAGGAGGCTTTATAGGAATAGGATAATACATTATGTAAGTCTTGAAGGATGGGTAAGATTCCATAGGTGAACAAAGAGAAGAGAATGAGAAGAGGCATTTCATAGAATAAATGCATGTGAGCCAGGCAGCAGAGTAGGAGTATTAAGGAGAAGAGCAAGAAGTCTTATTGGATGGAATATAGGGAGTAACTGCAGGTAAGTAGGATATAGAGGGACCACAGAAGAAGACATTTTGAAATTTCATTTGCATTGTTCCACTTGACTGGATGTCCAGTATAAATCCCTCTCCCAAATTCAAATATTGCAAGGTTCAAATCAAATGACAGCTTCAATATGTTATATGTATTGAACATATATGTAAATAATATATATATGAATAATATGTACATGAATAAATATATACATATACGTGTTAAGTGTCTAATCTAGAATAGGCATCTTTCTTAATGCCTGAATGCCTCCTATTTTCTTCTCAATTCCTTTAATGATTTACCTGTGATATTGCTATTATATCTGTGACATTATAGTAGTCCAGAAGTCAGCAAACTTTTACTAAAGGTGAGATATTTCTGTAAATATTTTAGACTTTGCAGGTCATGGAGTCTGTGTCACAACTATTCAACTCTGTCATCATAGCATGAGAACAAACTAGACGGTATGTAAATAGGTGTAGCTGTGTTCCAGTAAAACTTTATTCATAAAAAACAGGCAGCTGGCCTGCCAGCTCTAAATGGACTATAATCCGGTGAAGGTAGAATCCATGTCTGCTCACTTACAGGGCAGTGAATTTTATACAATGGGTACATGATGAATAGTTGTAAGTTGAATAAAGTCACATAATACTTGACATCATCTTTTAAGAAATTTTTTAGCAGTATCTTCTGAACTCTCTCCACTGACCCCATAATAACTGATCACCAAATAGCTAGTTAGATTAGTACACTGCTGATCCAGTTTGTTTATTAAAATCATCTACATAAGTGGACTAAGTATTTTATAGCCCACTCATTTCTGACATGTTAACAAGAATTATTAGTGTAACTGCAAAGTAATTCAACTATTTATTCAAAAATTATCTTATAATTAGTTGACCCAAATGGTATACCCTTTTGTTTTTTTCTATTCATTCAGACATGAGAAATTTAGAAAGTGATTGAGATTATCATATCATCACAATATATGGATACTTGCTTAAACTATATTTAATAAAAGTGTCAAAATTCTGACTGATAACACTGGCAAGGGATGCAAGACTGGGGCTAGGACCAGAGAAACTAAAGCGTGGCTTGAGGAAACAGGGAGAGAAAGACACACTGGGAGGTCCCAGGATGAGGACCATGGGTTCAGAAGCCATGCAGACCCGCAGGACTGGGTAGGGAGAAATATCAGATACTCCAGTGTCCAGCCAGATAGTTGAAAATAGATAGATCTGCCAGATCTGGAGGGACCTTGCGAAGCAGCCAGAAGAGTGGAACTGTGGGGCCAGGATGAAGGGATGTTGGGGTATGGGACCATTTCTGAGAAGTGTTTTCAGTCGGCAGGGAACGGAAGAGGGAGAATTTGGCATTTTTTTAAAGATTTTATTTATTTATTTGACAGAGAGAGATGCAACGAGAGAGGGAACACAAGCAGGGGGAGTGGGAGAGGGAGAAGCAGGCTTCCCGCCAAGCAGGAGCCCGATGTGGAGCTCTATCCCAGGACCCCGGGATCATGACCTGAGCCGAAGGCAGACGCTCAACGACTGAGCCACCCAGGGACCCCCGAATTTGGCATTTAAACTATGTTTTTTAAGTATATAAAATGTGACGGTAACTATATTTATCAAAACTTGAGGTCCAGTGAAACAACTAGAAATGACTGTCTCAAACTAAATGTGAAGGCCTGGAAAAGTTAGAGAATCTGTTTTATAACTTCTTTGTGTTTTAATCATAATTGTGCAGATCTGTCTATAGGAGTTAAAATAAAATAGGATGCAATATACATTAGAGAGAGATTTTCAGATATTCTGTTGAATATTCTTTCTTTCTTTTTTTTTTTTTTTTTTTTTGAGAAAGAGTACGATCAGGGAGGGAGGGAGAGGGAGAGAGAGAGAATCCCAAGCAGGCTCCATGCCAGCACAGAACCCGACATAGGGCTCCATCTCATGATCCTGAGATCATGACCTGAACCAAAATCAATAGTCAGACACTTAACCGACTGAGCCTCCCAGGCACCCGTGAATATTCTTTGAATTAAAAGAAGAACCATGTACTCTTAAATTGTAATTCTGATTCTTAGTGTTAAATTAAAATTTTAATGCAGGTAAAAGTCTCCATCTACAAACTCATATATACCGCAAAAGCATTTTTTTCTGACATTTCGCTGGCAACATAATTTGCATTTTAGAGAACTCATTCTATGGTCTGATTGAAGCATAATCTTAAATGAAGGTTCTTCCTCATCAATTGCTCCAGAATGGTGACTCCAGAAATATGGATTTCCTATGACAAGACCTCAAGTTGGAAGTGGAAGGAATAGGATGGGATTTGTTGATGTCTTTTGTCATCCATGGACTGGCAGCCACCAACACGCCCGTCTCCCTTCTGGTCATTTGCTGTTTGCTCCTGCTGAGACTTTAAGATCCTGACCATAACCTTTCTTCCCCATCATCAGCTCACTATGCTAAGTCTGTGTCACTCTAGGGCAGAACAGATACTCCCCTGCTCCCGTACTGATGCCAGGCCAATCTCCCTAGACATATCATGCAACTATTTTTCTCTTCCTAAAACTTGTTGACCATTTTCTCTTCAGAAAGCACACTGGAATTATTGAATAAAGAATACTTCAGAGTACAGTTTTCCCTCTGTCATCTCTCTTCCTAAGAGAAAAAGAAATAGGATTAATTTCAGCTTATTCTTCCTTTATTAATTTTTATCTTTTTTGGCCTGTATCCTACATTAAGGTTCATATTCAGTTACATGTCTTATAATCATATAAAAATATCTCAAATTTCCCTCCTGTCTCCATCATCTCCTAAACTCTTAGCAACAACTAATCTCTTCTCCATCTCAATAATTCTGTCATTTCACAAATGATATATCATTTTTGACAAGGGTGCCAAGATAATTAATGGAGAAAGAATAGCCTTTTCAACAAAAGAGCCTGAAAAACTAGATATCCACATACAATGGATAAATAATAAGTAAATGATACAGTTGAACCCTTCTCTTGCACCAAGTTGGTTGGCTATGAGATCAAAAGCACAATCAACAAAGGAAAAAATAGATGAGTTGAATTTCATCAAAATTAAAAAACTTTGTGCTCCAAATCATACCATAAAGAAAGTGAAAATACAGAGGCACCTGGGTGGCCCAGTCAGTTAAACATCTGCCTTTGGCTCAGGTGATGATCCCAAGGTCCTGGGTTGGAGCCCCGAGTTGGGCTCCCTGCTCAGTGGGGAGTCTGCTTCTGCTTCTCCCTCTCCATCTGCCTCTCTTCCCCCTCCCCCGCTCATGCTCACTCTCACTCTCTCAAATAAATAAAATCGTTTTTTAAAAAAGTGAAAATACAATCCACAAAATAGGGAAAATATATTTGCAAATCATATATCTGATATGATGCTGGCATCCATAATGTATAAACTCAATAATAAAAAGACAACCCAATTAAAATGGCAAAGTTTCTGATGGACATTTCTCAAAATAAGATTTACAAATGGCCAGTAAGCACATGAAACAATGCTCAACATCATTAGCCATTAGTTAAATCCGTATTAAAGTCACAATGTGATGCCATTTTACATCCACTAGGGTAGCTATAATAAAAAGATATTAACAAGTATTAGTGAGAGCATAAAGACATTAGAACCCTAACTCATCATTGGTGGTATTATGAAACAGTGCAGCCACTTTGAAAAATAGTTGGGCAGTTCCTCAAAAAGTGAAATATATAGTTACCGTATGAACAAGAAATTCCAGTCCTGGTCATATATCCAAGGGAAACAAAAACTCACATCCACACAAAAACTTACACACAATGTTCATAGCACTTATTCATAGTAACCAAAAAGTGGAAAAAACCCAAATGTCCATCAATTGATGCATGGATAAACAAAAGGGAGAATATTCCTATGATGTAATATTATTTGACAAAAATAAATGAAGTGTTGATACATTTTACAATATGGATGAACCTTGAAAGCACTATGCTAAGTAAAAGAAGCCATTCACAAAAGACAACCTATTACATGATTCAGTTGATATGACATGTCCAAGAGAGGTAAATCCACAAAGGCAGAAAGCAGTTTCATGGTTCCAGGATGAGAATATGAGTGACTGCTAATGGGTATGGGATTTCTTTCTGGAGTGATGAAAATATTCTGAACTCAGATTTGGGTGATATTTGTGCAACTCTGTGAATATACCACAACCATTGAATAGTACACTTTAAATAGGTAAATTTTCTTATGGTTATTAAAAATATTAATAAAAAAATGTTATATAAATGGAACCTACATTATATAACCATTCAGGAATGACTTTTTCACTCAGCATAGTTCTCTGGAGATTCATCTAGGTTTTGCAGGTACCAGTAGTTCATTCTTTTTTATTGCTGAGTAATATTCCATACAAACCAGTTTGTTGAACCGTTCACCAACTGAAGGACACCTGGATTGTCTCCAGTTTGGGATATTCCAAATAAAGCTCCCATAAGCATTTGTGTACAGGCTTTTGTGTATTCATAAGTTTTTCCTTCTCTGGGATAAAGGCTCAGAATATATAAATGCCGGGATAAATTGCTGAGTCATCTGGTGGTAGTTCCATGTTTGGTTTTTTAAGAAACAGTCAAAAGCTTTACCAGAGTAACTATACTATTTTACCTTGCTGCCAACACTACATAAGTAATCCAGTTTCTCTGCATCCTCAGCAGCATTTGGCGTTGTCACTCTCATTTTAATGATTCTGATAGATGTATAGTGACATCTCATTGTGGTTTTAGTTTATACTTCCTTAATGATTAATTACATTGGACATCTTTTTATGCATATCTGCCATTTTTATGTCCTGTTTTGTGAAATGTCTCCTTTTCTAATTGGATTGTTTGTTTTGTTTTTACTTTTGAATTTTTAGAGTTTTCTCTATATTCTAGATATTAACCCTTTGTGAGGTATACAGTTTACAAATGTTTTCTCCCAGTATGTAACTTGTCTTTTCACCCTCGGAGTCTTTTTAGATCAAAACTTTTTACTTTTCATGAATTCCACCTTACCAATTTATTTTATGGATTATGCTTTTCATGTCAACTCTAAGAACTCTTTACCTAGATCCTAAAAATTTTCTCTAAAGTTTTTGTCTAAAATTTTTATAGTTTTAAACAATACATTTATATATTGATAGCCATGATTTATTTAATTTTTCCATTAATCTGAAATATAGTTTGAAGTTTGTTGTTCTTGTTGTTTTTGTTTTTGCCTATGGATACCCAAATATTCCAGAACAATTTGTTGAAAAACTATCCTGACTCCATGTAATTGCTTTTACACGTTAGTCACAAATCTGTTGGACATATTTGTATGTGTCTATTTCTGGATTCTTTACTTTGTTCTATTGATCTTTGTGTCTATGTGATCTACTTGGTTCCACTGATCTGTGGGTCTATCCTTCTGCCAACACCACAGTCACGGTTATCGTAGCTATATAACTGTTGAAATTGGATAGAATGATTCCTCCTACTATATTCTTTCTCAAGATTGTGTTAGTTGTTTTAGGACCCATATATTTCCATATAAATTTTAGAATGATTTTGCCTGTATCTAAAAAAAAAATTCTTGCTGAGATTGTGGTAGGAATTGCAATGAACATCTCTATCAATTTGGGGAGACACACTATGTATTTATTTAGGTCTTCTCTGATTTCCTTCATCCATGTTTTATAGAGTAAGGTCCTATACCTGAGTCATTAGATTTCACCTGAGTCTCTCATTTTGGGGAGTGGTTATAAATGAAATCTATATTTAATTTCAATATCTATGTGTTTATTGCTAGTATATAGAAATACAATTGATTTTTGTATGTTTATTTTGTCTCCTTGATCTTACTGAAGTTGCCAATAATTTCTAGGAGTTTTTATGTAGATGCCTTGTGATTTTTTTTACATGGACCTTCATACCATCTGCAAATGTGGACAGTTTTATTTCTTCATCTCTGATCTTTTCTCATCTCGTTCTGACTGGATTTTCCAAGACTGTGTTAAATAAGAGTGGTCAAGATTAGCCATCATGTATTAATCTTCGATCTTAGAAAGCACTGAGTTTTTCACTATTATGTATTATTTTAGCTGTAGGTATTTTGTATTTGCTCTTTACCAAGCTGAGAAAGTTCTCCTTTATTCCTATTTTTCTGAAAGTTTTTTTTTTTTATCATGAATAGGTGTTGAATTTTTTCAGATGTTTTTTCTGCATTGATGAATAGGTCATGTTATTTTTCTTCTTAGTCTATAAATATGGTGGATTATGTTAAATGACTTTGAAAATTGGACAAATCTTACATCTTAGGAATCATCCCCACTTGTTCATGATGTATAATTTTTTATATCTATAAATATGGTGGATTATATTAAATGACTTTGAAAATTGGACAAATCTTACATCTTTGAAATGATGCTCACTTGTTCATGGTGTATAATTTTTTATATCTATTGCTTGAGTTCATTTTGCTAATATTTTCTTAAGAATTTTTGCATCTATACTCAGTGATATTAATCTGTAGGGGGGTTTTCTTGTACTGTCTCAGTCTGGTTTTAGTGTCAATGTATTATTAGCTTTATATAATGAAGTGTCAAGTGTTCCCTCCTCTTCTATTTACTGGAAGAGTTTGTATAGCAATGTATTAAATTCCTTATGCATTATTGGAATTTCTAGTGAAGTCATCTGAGCCTGGAGATATCTTTTTGGGGGACTTTTTAAATTGAAAATTCAGTTTCCTTTATTATTATTGAGCTATATTTATTTCATATTTTGACAGCTTGTGTTTTTCAATGAATGGGTCCATTTTGTCTCAGTTATCAAATTTATGCATGTAGACTTGTTTGCAGTGTTCTCTTATTACCCTTTTGATGTCTACAAGATCTATAGTGATATCTCATGTTTTATTTCTGATATTGGTAAGTTGTGTCTTCTCTTTTTTTCTTCATCAATCTTGCTAGAGTATTTTCAATTTTATTGGTGTTTTCAAAGAATCAACTCTTTTTTTTTCATTTATATATTCTTTACTTGTGTTGTTTGTCACATGCATGTTTAGAATTACTGTGTTTTCTTGCCGGATTGACCCTTTTATTAAAGAATGCCCTTCTCTGATAATTTTCTTTGCTCTGAGGTCTACTTTATAGGGTAGTAATATAGCTACTCCTCATTATCTTTTATTAATGTTTCCATAATACATCATTTTCCTTCATTTTACTTTCAAACTGCTATATTCCTACATTATTATGAGACTTTTGTACAGGGCATGTTATTGGGTCATTTTTTTTTAAATTTATTTTTAGAGGATTTTTAGGTTCATAGGAAAATTGAGCAGAACGTACAGAGAGTTACCATGTAGTCCCTACTCACACACACACACACACACACACACACACACACACAACCTCCCCACTATCTAGCACCAGAGTGGTACATTTGTTGCAATCAACCTAAGTTCACACATCATCTCTCAAAGTCCATAGTTTACATTAGGGTTTATTCTTGGTGTTGTACATTTTATTGCTATGACAAATGTTTTCTCCATTACATTATCATACATAAATTTTCACTGTTCTAAACACTGTCTGTGCTCTACCTATTCACTATTCATCCCTCTCTCACCCCAACCCTTGGCAATCACTGGTATTTTTACTTTCTCTATAGTTTGACCTTTTCCAGAATATCATATATTTGGAATCATACAGTATTCTGTTCCATTGATCAATTTGTCTATCCTTTCACCAATATCTCACTCTCTCAATTACTGTAGCTTTACAGTAAGTCTTGAAGTTGGATGGTGTCAGTCTGCCAAATGTGTTCTACTTTAATAATGTGTTGACTATTCCGGGTCTTTGCCTCTCCATATAAACTTTAGAATTAGTTTGTCAATATCCACAAAAATAAGTTCCTGGGATTTTGATCAGGATTTCATTCAATCTATAATGTTGGGAAGAATTAACATCTTGAGAGTATTGTCTTCCTATCCATGGCATGGAATATCTCTCCATTTATTTTGTTCTTTGATTTCTTTCATCAGAGTTTGGGGCATGTTTAATCCATTCTTCCAATCTTTGTCTTTTAATTGATATATTTTGACCATTTTACATTTAGTGAAATTATTGATGTTAGGTATAAAGCTTACCATTTAAATATTTTTGTCTCTTCCCTTTGTTTTTCATTTCCCTATTTTCTTTTACCTGCCTTCCTGTGGGTTTATATTACCTGCCCCTTTCTGTGGGACTATTTTTTTTTAGAATTCCACTCTGATTTATATGCAGTGTTTTTAAGTGTGTCTCATTTTATAGAATTTTTAGTAGTTGCACTAGGTTTTAAATTATACATACAAAATGTATGCGTCTACTGGTGTCAAACATCTACTAATGTATGAGTGAAGTATAGCAATGTTTAGAGTATTTACTTTAGCCATTCCTTTAGAGTAAGTCTCCTAATGAAAAATTCTCCTATTTTTCCTTCATTTGAGAATTTCTTTATTTCCCCTTCATTTCTGAAGGATATTTCCAGTTGATGTAGGAGTCTATGGTGACAGTTCTTTTTTTCACACTTAATAATGTTTTGTTACTTACTTCTAGCCTCTGTAGTTTCTGATAAAAAATCTGCCTTTTGAGTTGTTTTGCCCCTATAAGATGTTGCGTCTCTCTTGCTCATTTCAATGTTTGTTTTTTTGTTTTTTGTCTTTAGTTTCCCCAAGTTTTTGTGTCTTTTTGTTTTTTCCCTTGTGTTTATCTTGTTTGATATTTACCCAACTTCTTGAATCTGTAGGTTCATGCTTTCGTGAAATTTTGGAAGCTGTCAATCATATTTCTTCAAATACTTAGCACTTTTGTTCTTAGGAGTGGATCAGAAAGGCAAGATGAGTGGTTACATAGGCTAGGTGTGGAGGGTAAAATAGGGAGTGACTGCTAATGGATGTGGAGTTTCTTTTGAGGGCTATGGAAATGTTCTGAAATTAGGTTGTGCTGATGGTTGTATAACTGTAAGTATACAAAAGTCTACTGAATTACATACTTTAAATGAATGAATTTTATTGTATGTGAATTATGTCATGATAAAGCTGTTTTTAAAAAAACACATAGGACAAAGACATTAAAATTTAAAAGATAATACAAAAGGAGTTCTGGTAGATGTTACAAAGGAAGGTAGGCATTCTTTAACATAGCTTTTAATAATTGCAATAACATATGTTTGGGAAGAAACTCCTAATATTGAATGTGCAGGAAACATCTGATGAGAATAACCCAAAGAATGGAAAATGCAAGCATAAAATGTTACGTTAGTCATCCCAAACAACATCCCTATTTGTTATTTTTGTTCTAATTACTAAGTGGCAATAAATAAATATTAGTTAACCATCTTTTAGAAAATTGCTCTGCTATATACTGTGTTGGTTAAGAATTCATACTTTAGATTCTATCTGAGGGAAAACCCTGGCTCTATGATATACTAATTATGTCATTGTAGGTAAATCATTCAACTTTACCTCGCTTCATTTCCTCATCTGTGAAATGGGTATAATAGTAGCATCTACTTCATAGGGTTATTTTCAGAATTAAATGAGTTAACCTGTGTAAAATGTTTAAGAGTATCTGGCACATAATCAGGTTTTAGTAAGTAGCTAGTGTTATCTTCTCAGAAATTATCTCGTTTTACTAGGGTAACTGTAAGTTTCCTACCAAAACATTGTTCTGTATCATTTGACAAAACAGTGACAAAACATTAGTCTGTCATATATGACAAAATTGCTTTTAATGTTCAGTTGTCATACTGAACATTCTCCCATTCAACCAATATTTAAGATCCTGTTTTTGAGGAAGTGGCATTTTGCGAATGAATGAGAAATCATGGGAGTAAAGAAACCACATCCTCAAATCTTTAGAAATGAATGTTGGTATAACCAATATACAGTTAGGAGCAAATATTGCTTCATTTTTAATTTGATGTGATTAATACTAAGAAATTATTTCAGCAAGTAGAATATAAAAGAAAACTAGAAAGGGCACTTCATCTTGACACAGAGTTTGCTTTGGACTCTTAAGAGGCAGATTATGCAGCATATACTCATCCCTGCATTCAGTAGAGAACCTGTGAGGGAAGCTGTATAGTGGCTTCTGGGGCAACACAGTGCTTGAACTGAGTCTGGATGGACTCATATGAACACCAAATAAATAAAACATGTGAGCTGAAAGGAATATTAAATGCCAAGTAGTCCAATCTCCATAGCTGATATTTAGAACAACTAATATAAAGGGCAAATAATTAGTACAATGTATTATGCACTACATTTCTAGCTGTCCCAATTTGATATTACTGTTATTACAAGAGTGTTCAAGTTTTATGGCATTTCAATGTTCTGTAGACAAGTGAGAAGACCTATTAAAAGACATTTTCAAATCGGAACTTTAAAATCTCCCCTACCTAGCTACAATTTAAAATAGAATTTTAACATTTTTATATAGGATTTTAAGAGAGAATTGTGCATAATACTGGTGCATCTATGAACTATTGCTTTTCTTTATGAGCTGGCAGGAGGAAGGAGTGAACTGTATTATCTCGTCAGTACTTTATAGGTATAACTGCTGTAGTTTCCATTGTGTAACCCAGGTGTACTTGTTGCAGTTTTTTCCTTTTGTTTTTATTTAAAATCAAAGCCAACCTATAGTACATCTTTAGTTTCAGATGTAAAGTTCAATAATTCATCAGTTCCATGTAACACCCAGAGCTCATCACATCATGTGCAGTGTTTCCAATGCACCAGATAGGTGGTGGGCCTCCGTTAAAAACAAGAATATTTGCCATAAAGTGACGAGATTTCCAAACTATTTAATTCTTACTTGAATTATTTCAGCATTAAGTCATATATATTTTTTGCATTAAAGTGATCTTAGAAGCAACAAAGTGCAAATACATTCTATGGACTTTAAAATTATGTACAAGCAGAAGAAATGAGTGAGTCCTGTGTGAAGGAGGTAGATAATGTTCCTACATTTGAAAGTCTAAAATCAGCCTCTATGGCTTTCAGAACAAGGCGAATGGCAGAGTTTGGTCACAGGTGTCGCTGCCAAAACATTCTACTTTTCGTTTTAGATGCCATAGTAGCTGGGTTCTCCTAGCCCTAGAGAGATCTATATAAAGCCAACTATGCACATTAGTGATTTGCCTGAGAACTATCGGGACCATGGCCGTCAGAGAAAAACTGTGGCTGAGTTCTCTGTTCCAAGAGCAAATAAATGACACAGCAGCCTCTGCCTTCCCTTCCCTTTATTATGTTCAGCCTAAAACCCTTAATGACAAGAGATAATTTACAGTAGCAAGACTAAGGGCATTTAGGAAATTGAGTAGAAGGACGCTGATACTGGGATCCATTCCCAAAGAACCAAAGCAAACATCCATCTGCGGACAGGTGAGAAACAGGATCACAAGAATTCCTCACGCACCTTATTAAATTCAGCTCTCTGAGTCCCAGTGCCCAAATATTCTGCTTTTAGCTGCTCTGAGATGGGGCTCGGGAATGTGTATGCCTGAAGAGCACCCCAAGGGATGCTGATGCAAGTTTGGAAGCCAGGTAGTTGAATGGGGTAGTCGATGATCTCTCTAAGTAAAGTAATAGAAAAAGCAATGGCTTCTCCCCATTGTAGTATCATCTATGAAGATTTACCAACTTTGTAAAATATATGGGAAAGTGAGAGAAAGAACAAAAATCCCAGACCAAAAGGGAAATTCTGATGGAACTATGGAGAAACAAACGTATTAAAGAATAAACATCAGAAAAGGAGGCACTGTGTTATTCTCAAAAGAAAGCATCAAGGTGGGGGGAGGATGTCCATAGCAATCATTAAAAATAACACATATGTAGCACTTACTCTGACTGATGTAGTCCTCTAAGCACTCTACATGTATTAGCTTATCTAATCCTCATAATCCTGTAACTTACGTATGGTTAATATCCCCAGTTACAGATAAGGAAATTATGGAAAACACAGTTACTTGAGTTGCCCAACATTGTACACAGCTGTGGTGGAGCCAGGATTTTGACCTAGGCATTCTGGCATCATAGTTCTAACTCTTAACCAAAACACATGCTCCCTTTAATTTATTGTCATAGGTATCTTCATGTATATGTTACTTGAATAAAGAGAAAGAATATAGTATTTACAGAATACCTAATGTGTTCCTGGCCCTGTGCGTGAAATGTTACCACAGAGAAGTAAATATTACCTTATAAATGACCCTGACACTTTGTGGAACCCAGCAGCGGATGACTATAATTCCCTGAAAGGTATAGTTAAAAGTTGGATTTGAGCTAGCAATTTGTTAACAGGCTTTATGCTGAGTAGGATATTTGTGAACTTGAGAAGTACAATGGAAAACAAATAAATGAAAATGGAAGAGAAGACAGTGCTATGAACTGAATGTCTATGTCCCTCCAAAATTCCTATGTTGGAGACCTAACCCTGAATGTATGGCTTTAGGAGGTGAAACTTTTGGGAGGTAACTAGGCCACGAGAATGGAGGCCCCGTGATGGGATAAGCACCCTTATAAGAAACACCAGAGCCTTTCTCTTTCTGGCTGTGAGATGTGAGAACACAGTGGGAAAACAGTCATCTGCAAACCAGGAAGAGAGTCCTCACTATGAACAGAAACTGCTAGCACCTTGATCTTGGACTTCCCAGTTTCCAGTCCTATGACATACAAATGCTTGTTTAAGGCACCCAGCCTCTGGTAATTTGTGATAGTGGCCTGAGCAGACTAATGCAGAGAGAGAACAGAGATGACACCTACTGGGTGTGCATTACGTATCACCTAGCCAAATGGAGTGATGCTTTCTAGAGCATACTCTAACGTTTCTGCACCAGACAACAGAGCGTGTTTTGAGTAGCACTGGTGAAAACAAACATCTCAGAATTTTAGAATTATCTCACCAAAAGAGAGATGGAGCAGCTCCCAAGAGTTACTGGTTATAGAGAGAGAACAGGGATTTGATGGTGTTAATTCCCTGATATTTCCAGTCTACTGTGTATATTGAGAAAGCCCAGCCCTCAGGGGCTCCTGAAAAAGTTCTCAGACACGGAAAGACAGAGCACAACTGAATGACAGGAGAATAGGCTTTAAGGAATATGGGCATCTGTTACACAGCTTGTTGCTGGGTGTGGGAACTCTCTGTGCCCACATGCAAGATAAGAGAGTTAATGACTCTGGAAAGAGCATTCAGTCAATGACAGATGGATAGTTGGAGGATAAATACTCAGCTTCGCAGAGCATCAACGTGAGACATGTTCTACACCACCTCCCTTGGGTGGGTGTCTTGCACATCCCCCTCCTAATCTGTCATGACAAGGATTGGTTAAAGCCACATGGTTTAAATGGTTGGTGAGCAAGAACTATCCAAGGGCGTGACATAATCATTCTGCTTGCTGTTTTAATTGTACACGTGATTTTAAAGGTTTAAGTTCGCTGGACAAGCACTATAAAGGATTTTTCTTTCTCACAATTTTACTTTTCAACCATAAACCCTAGATATACCAACTACCTGGTCAGGAAACAAAAAAGCCATTATACCAAAATGTATTACATTTGTGCTTTTTATATTCAGCATATTTTCTTTAATAGTTTAACTTAAAATATACTAATATACTACTTCCACTTTCTCTTTATAATTACGTATCTTGTTGGCTCTAAAGTCAAAAGAAAGAAAAAAGTTCTAGATGAAGAGTAGTTTAGCACTTAGACATCATCCAACTATTTGTTTTCCTTCCTTCCTTTCTCTTTCTTCCTTTCCTTTCCTGTCCTTTCCTTCCTTTCCTTTCCTTTCCTTTCTTTTCCTTTCCTTCCCCTTCCCTTCCCTTCCTTTCCTTTCCTTTCCCTTTTCTTCCTTCCTTTCTTCCTTCCTTCCTTCTTATATGCACAAAGTATATCCCTAGTGCTTATGGAATATTAAAAAGCCCCATTAGCCTAGCTATACAAACCCCAAAGCATCTTGGTGACATACATAAGTTAACATGAGTTTGAATTAGGCATTTGGTCTCCTTTGCAACACATTTAGCCATGTTAGAATAGTGAGAATAGTATCAAAGTGCTAACACAAAGAGTCACCTAACTTTTCCTCTCATTCTTTCCAGTGTCTTTTCAAGTAATAGTAATCTTCATGGCCTGGGTTCCCTAGAAGACAAAATCTGAGGCAAAACTTCATGTGCGAACATGTTTTGAGTGTCACTCAGCCAGGGAAGCAAGAATAAAGGGGAAATGCAGGCAGGCCAGAAGGAGGAAAGGTGAACAAGAGAGTGCATTACTAAACAACATGGCCTGGCGACAGGTTGAGTTCGGTCTTGCCCAGCGTCCTCAGAGAGGCTAGGTAGCTACGAAACTACTGCCTTTTCAAACTCTATGTGAGAGGAAGACAGTAAGAGGAGAGTGACCACTGTTTCCATCTCTCATTGGTTGAGCTCTCCTGGGCGCGGTAACCTCTCTCACCTCCTGTCCAATCAGATCCTTCATAGTCTCCAGCCTCTGTAGCCTCAGGGACCCAAATGCAGCAAGTGGAAGCCCTGCTGAGCGCACTGTCCTGTTGCTTGAGAGCTTGGGTGCCAACAGGGCTCGAGGCAGCAGTCACGGAACTCGCCCTGGTCTGCAGCGCTGGTGGCTGCTGGGGCGACAACGAGGCCATGCCCGTGACAGCAGCACTAGCCACTGCCAGGGCCTCTCGGGCCAGAAAGCAAGGCTAGTGACTGAGTCCGTGGTGGACTGGAGCACAGTGCTTTGTGCAGACCTGTCTCTTGTGTTATCTTCAATGACACACAACCATTGTCAAGTTCATCTGTTAGGTCAGTGTATTGGCCCCACTCCGCATGGTCCACTGTAAATGTTCAAACCTTTACATGGTTTGAGACTATGAAGAAATACATTAGTTTATAATTTAATAACGAAATGAGTAGCTGACTCCTGGAAATTAATTTGAAGAAATTTTATTCATTTGTTTTCATCATTATTTATTTTAAAGGGGGGGTCTACATAATTGATCATAAAGAATTAGTTAAGTAAATGATGGAGCATCTCCTTGAGGGATTATTACCTCATTTTGGAAAGGATAATTATTTTAAAATATTGCACAATGTGGGAAATGCTAATGGCATAATGTTAAATTAGAAAAGCAGAATGCAACACTTTCAAATTGTGATTCAAAATCGTGTTGGTCAGGAGAGGCTAGGTCATATGGTGGTTAAAATACAACAACTTAAAAATCGTAGTGGTTTAAGACAATAAAAGTTTGTTTGCTGCTCACAAGGAGTCTGCTATATGTTCAGGAGGTTCTCCCGGCTGCTGTCCTATGTCTTGTCCATCCCTCCTGCTGCTTTGTTGGAGTTGGGGATGAATGGCATCCCTCCCTGAACCATCATGCTATCCAGTCATTAGAGTTTCTTCCTGTCCCTATAAACATGTGACCATCCACAATCAGAAATCATCAAACATGTCAAGGTCAAACATCAGACAAACCAGAACAAGCAAAAAGCAAACAAAAAAAAGGAGGTCCTGCCCTGGAAATGACTCACAGTAGTACTGGGGCAAGGGAGTCTCCGCTCAGGGAGCATGGACGCTAGCAGGAAGCTTGGTTCAGCCCGTCCTCATCGGCTCAGACACAGTGTGCCTCCTGAGATGGGTGGGAAATGTGCCTGTGCGCATAACCCATTGCTCCGATGGGCAACCACAACTTGTCTGGCTCCGTGTCATAGTTCATTTTGTGCTGTCAGTTTCGGTCCCAGTGCTGATATGACTCGTGAGAGTCCAAGAGGGTTATGTCTAATATTATTAGATGACAATGGTCCAGATTACTGCAGCATAAACGCTTTGTGGAGTTGAGCACTTGATTGAAAATCTCTTGCTCCAGGCCAGAAAGGTAATAATTTCTGTTTATTTTACACAGACAGCACTTCTTCAAGAGCCTATGTGGATGTCTGTTTCCCTAGAAAAGGTAATTCATTCCAGTGATTAGGATTGAAACTCAAAACCTATGCACCATTGGTAATTTAATATGGATATAAGAAAAAATTTCTGAGAATCGTATGGGTTATTAAACACTAAATGTGCTTCTGAAGAAAATTGCAGGATGTCTTTGTGTGAAGTTTGTTGGTTCTCTATGGAGCCAGAGTACTGAAGAGTTGCTTCCCAGGCTTGGGATTTTTATGATAGGGTCCATAAAATCAATACACTGAGTTGAGGAAAATTACATCTTAACAGTCTGTGAAGAAACTAAATCTAAAAACTTCTAGATTACCATTTATTGTGCAGTAAGCAAGTGTTACTGCCCTAGCAAAGTGATTTACCCAGTTCCTTTGATTGCAAAGATTAGAGAGACGCCAACACACTTGGAAAAAAGTTTAAGTGCACAGAGCATTTAGTGTATCATTGAAAATGGCGAAGATGGGAAAAGTCTTCCACTAAAAGAAAATGTATCAAACTCCAAGTGTAATTCTAATCATGTGCTTGTTTAGTAGCCAAACTATAGTTAAAAATCATTCAAAGAGGTAGTGCTAAATTCATACTATAAAGAATATGAATACATAAGTAGACTGGCAAATATGCCATATTTTTTAAACAACAAAAAATGTTCTAAGTTTTTTATATTCATAGTTAAACTATTCATGCAGTTGTTTCATTTATACATGGGTTGTGTTTTAAAAGTTTCTGTGTAACTTGGCTGCTAAGAAAATGCATTTTTCCTAAAGCAAAATTTGTACAAAGAGACTAATAGCCATAGGTTACTAGAGGCTAAAGATTGTTTGCTTCAGTATTGCTTACTGGGTTTTCATCCATTCTGCAAGTTTTGGCTCAGCCCTTCTGATGTGTGCAAAGGCAATGACAACTTTATAGTGCTGCCACCTGTCAAACAGTGACTTCACGACTCCATTTCAGAGATGTTAAATCTAAAAAGATACGCCTTAGAGTCAGCGGAACATATTATGTAGCTGGATGGTATTCAGAGACAACCTGTATCCCAGCCTGTATTACCTGACTTAATCCAAACATAAATCCTACAATAGATCTTATTATCCCCATTTTACAGATAAGGAAACCATGACTCATCAAAGGTTGCACAGATAAAACATGGCAAAACTGATGGTCAAGCCTTGGCTTGTTGGACTCCAAAGACTGAGCTCTTAACAATGGGTTCTATAGGCTGCCCACAGGTATTTAGGGCCTGCTTGGTAAAACAGCGCTCTGATGTCAATTACAGCGGGAGGATCCATTTGATGATAACATTCATGAGAAACTAGGAGGTGTCTGGAGTGATTCTAAGCGCTGACCTGAGGCTTAATAGAGAAAAGAGAGGTTGCCTAGGGGAAGAACCAAAGCGGGGCTTCCCGGTACAGGGAACGGAGAGTACAAAGGATGGAGACAGGAAGCTACGTGACTGCATGAATTATTAGTAAATAGTAAATAGTAAATTACTAGTATTAATAATTAATTATTAATAATTAATAATAGTAAATTATTAGTAAATAACACAAATAACACAAATAACAGCAAATTACCAAGAGATCTAGAAAATTTGAGGCAACAGAACTGGCTATATGCTTCTCTTGGACTTCAGGTCAATCTCAGATCTCTTGCTCATCATTCGCATTTCTGTCTTGATCCAGAGGTTTGCTTGGGTACATATGGCCTTTTGAGCTAGAAAAGTATCTAGGAATGTGGTAAGTGTAGCGAAAGGAGATGTATTCTTCATTAGCACAAAAATATTATTCTAATTTTGGGTATATTATAGATAGATGATGGATGATAAATAAGATAGAGATGATAGATAGATAGATAGATAATAGATAGATAACGGATAAATACAGAAACACATGCGCATACACACACTACAGAGACACACACAATCAACCACAAATACCTTGCAAATATCCTCCAATATTTTTTTAGGTTTTCTGGTCTTTTGCTTTTAGGCCTCCCATGAAATATATTTAATACAATTTCACTTATGGAAAGGTTTATGGAATAGGATTACACCATGCAATATGACCTAGGCCCTGCATTTTTTGGATTTTTGGCTCACTTTCACATTTCAGTGATATTAGTGGTACCCTTAGGAGACTTAAAATATAGATACCAATTTTTTAAGTGTGTTTCACATTCATTAATGAAAAGATATGTCTGGGAATTATTTCAAAACAATCCAGGTGGCAAGGAAAGTAGGTGGTATTATAAATGAAACACGATTGGCCGTGAATTGATAATTATTGGAGTTGATTGACAAGTGCATGGGGCCTCATTTGATTATCCTCTCTGCTTTTGTGTTTGTTTGAAGTTTTTAGCAATAAAAAACCTTTTTAATGAAAAGAAGCATGTTTCATAAAATTGAAAAAAAAATAGTTGTCACATTTTCTGCTTAGAGATATTATGGACCCTGTTTTTGTTCAAATGCTTCATGGCTTTATGTAGTTCTAGGACATAATCAAGAGGTAAATTTCTCTCTTATTAAAGAAAACACCGTTTTCCTTTGATGCCAGTGTGACCTTACCTTATCCACTTTGACCTATGAATTGTAAGAAGTAACACCCTGATCTATAGGGCTTGGTCTAACCCCCACATCTCAGTGTTTTATATAAAAATGGCAATAACAGATCATGTCTTCTGTGGAAATAAAATGAATTTTACACATTGATAAATATGGGAATACACCTGTGAAGTGCTAAAGGTACACTCCTGAAATGTGCACCTGTAACAGCCTTTCCCATGCCAAACCTCCAGCAGAGACTCCTTAGAAAGTGCTCTCACTGTTCTTGTCCTCTGTCCCCAAAATGATCCCTGCTTGGCATTTCGGATCAAGCTGACTGACTCTGACTTATATGAGCTAGCAGGGTTTTTTGGTGCTGGTTCGCTTTCTAAACACAGTCACAAATTCCTCCCGAATTTAAAGGTTCATTTACAGTTTACCTTCCATAATACTGTTGACTATATTTGACCGGAGAAAAGAACTTTTCCTTATATTTACCCATTTTCTTTTAAATCTTTTAGAAAATTTCTATTGATGATATAACTCTGCTCATTCTGAAAACATGATGAAGCAGCATCTTGCTTTAATAAAATGCTCATTAAGGCTTTTTCTTGATTTTTTTAATTAAAAAAAATTTTTAATTCAAATTCAATTTAGTTAACATATAGTGTATTATTAGTTTCAGGGGTAGAATTTAGTGGTTCCTCAGTTGCATGTAACACCCAGTGTTCATTACATCACGTGCCCTCCTTAATGCCCATCACCCAATTACCCCATCCCCTCCCCACCTCTCCTCCAGCAACCCTCAGTTTGTTCGCTATCATTAAGAGTCTCTTCTGGTTTGCCTCCTTCTCTGTTTTTATCTTACTTTATTTTTCCTTCCCTTTCCCTATGTTCATCTGTTTTGTTTCTTAAATTCCACATATGAGTGAAATCATATGGTATTTGTCTTTCCCTGATTGACTTATTTCACTTAGCATAATACCCTCTAGTTCCATCCATGTCATTGCAAATGGCAAGATTTCATTCTTTTGATGGCCGAGTAATATTCCATTGTATATATATACCACATCTTCTTTATCCATTCATCTGTTGATAAACATCTGTGCTCTTTCCATATTTTGCCTATTGTGGACATTGCTGCTTTAAACATGGGGGTGCATGTGCCCCTTCAAATCACTATTTTTGTATCCTTTGGGTAAATGCCTAGTAGTGCAATTGCCTGGTCATAGGGTAGTTCTTTTTTTTTTTTTTATGTTCAGTTAGGCAACATATAGTACATCATAAGGGTAATCCTATTTTTGAGGAATCTCCATGCTGTTTTCCAGAGTGGCAGCACCAGTTTGCATTCCCACCAACAGTGTAAAAGTGTTTCCCTTTCTCTGCCTCCTTGCCAAACATCTGTTGTTTCCTGAGTTGTTGATTTTAGCCATTCTTACTGGTGTGAGGTGGTGTCTCATTGTGGTTTTGATTTGTATTTCCCTGTTGCTGAGTGATGTTGAAATGCTCAGTAAGTTTTATCCCATGTCAAGAAGAACATGGAATTTACCTATTAGAAGAGTTTATTTATTGGGGCAACTGGATGAC
Organism: Phoca vitulina; assembly: GCF_004348235.1. Classification (NCBI taxonomy): domain Eukaryota; kingdom Metazoa; phylum Chordata; class Mammalia; order Carnivora; family Phocidae; genus Phoca; species Phoca vitulina. The sequence continues at coordinate 13,567,710 of NW_022589728.1, read as the reverse complement.
TCAGTCGGCTAAGTGTCTGCCTTCAGCTCAGGTCATGATCCCAGAGTCCTGGGATCAAGCCCCGTGTCAGGTTCCCTGCTCAGTGGGGAGTCTACTTCTCCCTCTCCTTCTGCCCCTCCCCACTGCTTGTGCTCTCTCTCTCTCTCAAATAAACAAATAAAATCTTTTTTAAAAAAGAAGAGTTTATTTATTTTTATTTTTTATTTTTTTAGAGAGAGAGAACACGAGGGGGCCAGCAGAGGGAGAAGGAAAGAGAATCTCAAGCAGGCTCCTTGCTCAGTGTGGATCCCTACAAAGGGCTCGATATCACAACCCTGAGATCATGACTTGAGCCAAAATCAAGAGTTGGACACTTAACCCACTGAGCCACCCACGCGCCCTCTAATAGAAGAGTTTAAAAGGTAAATATCCTTGCTGCTTTGCCATCAAGATAATATTTTTAAAATTCTCATGGTCTGTCTGAGTTTGTGTCCGTGATTCATGTGATAGCTCACACTGATTTTGAGAGTGGCAGTCTACATGCCCTGCTCCCAGGAGGCTGCATGTTAGAGTACTTTTTACCACACGGCTGAAACAATCATAGTGTATTTGTGTGAGATGGCAAAAAAAGGACCCTGCAGGAACCCCTGCCCATCTGTCAGGGGGTCCCAGCTCTGTAATCCAATGTTTCTGCTGTTCCATCTCCCATCAAATGCTAGCAGTTTACAAGTGAGCAAGAATAACTTTTGCTCTGGACTATTGGAGATTTCTTATAATGATCAGGTCCCTTTCTTTTTCGAAATTGTGTAATATTCCCAGTGATTTAAGTTCAGTGAAAAGAATTCATGGATTCATGATTCCCATTGCATTCTTTAATGTATTATCTCACAAAAAAAGTGAGATTTACAAGCAAAAGCCACATGAAGTCCCCAATGTCAGTTCCCTGAAACTTCGAATGTCTGCATTCTTATATTGATAAACATTACATTGAACATCTCATCATTCTCTCCCTGATTTAATCTAACCTATCTCCCTCTAGTCCATAGACACTATCCTCTTCTCATTTTCCAAAGGTCTCTATGCCGTGAAAGCAAGATCATTTATCTTGATCTTTCTCTGCCTTCTCTGCTTTCTGGTCATCCTTAACATGGTTAACAACAACGGCTTCTGCAGAACTTCTCTAACTATAGCTTTCGGCTTCTCTACAAACCTCTCACTTAGTCTGCACAAATTTTCAGTAGAGGAATATTCCTAATTCAGCACTGATATAAGCATTGTGTCCTTGACCACTTACATGTGACCCAGAGTGCCATCATCTAAAGCAGTGTTCTATATTATTTGGTACAGTATAGCTTTAAAGAAAAAGAACAAGTCTTGGGGTGAGACGGGACAGAATTCAAATACCACTGTTCATTTTCTCTTGCTGTGTAACCAATGACCACAACGTAAATGGCTTCAAACAACACACATTTGTTATCTCACAGTTCCAACGGATCAGAAGTCAAGATATGACTTGAGCTGGGTCCTCTGCAAGCTGTAACAGCGCAGGAAACAAATAGGTCTTGGAGGATGAGTGTGGATTTTCCTAAGATGAACCAGATAGTAACTCAAATCCCACTTGCTGTTTCAGGATGTGGTTTCATTGTTGAGCAAATTAATCCATCCCCTGGTACCTGAAGGGTATTGAACTGGCAAGTGCTTTTTTTCTTGGTATCTATAGTAATGACCACCAGAAGCAGTTTCCTTTTAGCTGGCAAGGCCACTAATATAAATGCCTTCACTATCCTGCTTCAGGGGTATATTGACTCCCCAGCCTTATATTTAGCTCCCATAAATTAACCCAGTTATAATTTAGTCCACAGCGAAGTTGATTGCCTTTTCCTTCCATAAGACATCACAGTGGCCCATTACATTGATGACATTATGGTGATAGGACCTGACGAGCAGAAAGTAGCGACTACTCTAGACATATTTATAAGACATTTGTCTCTCAGAAAGAGGACAATAAATCCTACAAAATACCAAAGGCCTTCTACCTGAGTGAAACGTAGGGCACCAGTGGCGTGGAGTCAAGATACTCTTCTAAGGTGAAGGAGAAGTTGCTGTATCTGGCCCGTCCTGCATTCAAAAAAGGGGCACAATACCTAGTGGGCCTCTTTGGATTTTGGAGGGAATTTATTTCCTTGTTCAGGTATGATATTCCTTAGTTGGGTGTGATGCTCCAGCCCATTTACTGAGTGAGTGAGCTGGAATTGCTTGTTTTGAGCCAGGTCTGGAAAAAGAGAAGGTTCTGCAATGGTCCAGGTTAACATGCATGATGCCATTGGTGATTAAGAGAGGCATGACGCCCCTAAGACTCAGACGTCTGAGTGGAGGGACTGCTCAGGAACAAGAGCAATAAAAATGCCTCACCTCATTATCATATTTGGGGAAGAAAGGATAACAAGTGGGAATATGTCCTAAAAAAATGTGTTCTTGGCTGCCATATTTTTTTCATTTTAACATTATGACCTTTCTATTAGCATAAATAAGAGATCATCCCCAAAGCAAAAACCTAGAGTGGTTTTTTTTTTTTTCTTTCTGTATCAGCAGCCTCAGAAAGAAGGAGGGACTGTCTGCCCTATTCTTAGTCCCCACCTCAGGCTTTTCAACCCCTCCTGTGGGCTCTGAAAAGAGTCATCATTTTCCATAGAGGAGGAGGCATCCTACCTGTGTAGGTTTGGAAAGATTCCCTAGACTCAAATTAAAAAAAAAAAAAGATAAATAATTTAAAGGGCAGTGTAAACAATAAAACCATTAAAGGTCAATTGATCCGAACTGTCTGGCAGCCAGAGCCCCCACGCCACCCTCAGTGACAGGGCAGTGAGGCTGCAGTTGGAAGGGCTGGGTCAGTGCAAGTTCACATGACTGACCAGGAAAATCCTTCCTCTTCGCTCAGACTGTCTCAGTACCAAGAACTTTATGAGGAAAAGCTTCCCTCTGTACACATCCTGACACTTTTTTATCGAATGATTGTTCAGGTAAAGACTGTCTCATTTAGAGATGGTTGATCATAGTGGTCAATCGATATTTTTGGAAGTTGAAAAATATTTTGTGGATGAAGCCTCCTCTCTTTGGCAGGACCGCATTCTTCTTAAGGATGCACCTGTGTGTGGTATTATGTTGGCAAAATATAAAATGGCTTATGACTGCTCTCTTGAAACTTGTACTCTAATTAAATTGACTAGAGAAAAATATATGTAATTTTTAAAGAAAAAATGTTTTAAAAATTTTTTCTTTAATCTAAAAGTTCTTTTTATGTAAGGTGAGAGGTACATTTGATCGGCAGAGAAACTTTTTCCACCTAAATCTGACCCAGTTTGGCCTCATTGTTCGTGGAGGTTTATAGGGAATTGGAACCTCCCCATTTGCTCTTTGAAATAAACCCAATCCAAGTTGCATTTTTTTTTTAATTGGGGAAGAAAGTTCTTTTTGTTTGTTTGTTTGTTTTTAAAGATTTTATTTAATTATTTGACAGAGAGAGACAGTGAGGGAACAGCAGGGGGAGTGGGAGCGGGACAAGCAGGCCTCCTGCTGAGTAGGGAGCCCGATGTGGGGCTAGATCCCAGGACCCTGGGATCACGACCTAAGCCAAAGGCAGATACTAACAACTGAGCCACCCAGGCACCCCCAAGCTGCATTTTAAAAAAATTGTTCTCCTATGTACTTTTATTCTCTTTCAATATTCTTACCTTGTTGCTACTTTGGATTAGCTAGTTTAACTAGCAATGAATTAATTCATCTTGACAGCAATGGAACCATTAAGAAGTTCATGTGATATTTATTTATTCCAGTGTATACAAGTGTGTGAGTGTGGCTGTGTGTGTGGTACCCTAAAATACGTTAAGCAAGTGTCACTTACCGCTAAAATTAAATAAATAAAAAATATCCACATAAGTGCAACACAGACTAGATATTAAAATCAGTTAGGAAGTAAGTTCAAATTCTACCTCATTGTGACTTATACTTATTTGGTTTTCAAGGGTTTCTGAGAATGTAGGAAAATATAGTTGCGATTCTTACTGTACTTGTGATTTCATCATTACGTAATATGATAAGGAAAAGGAATTGGAGCAATTAGCATAAGAAAAGATACATGCATATTTAGGTTAAGAGAATGTGGATTGCTTATTATTATTCATATGATTCTTTTTTTTCTAAAGATTTATTTATTTACTTTAGGGAGAAAGAGAAAGAGACACATACACACTTACACATGCGAGTGGGGGGAGGGGCAGAGGGAGAGAATCCTCAAGCTGACTCCCGCTGAGTGGAGCCCACCGAGTGGGGGCTCGATCTCAGGACCCATGAAATCATAACCTGAGCAGAAACCAAGAGCCGGATGCTCAACTAACTGAGTCACCCAGGCGCCCCTATTCATATGATTCTAAGATTTCTATTTAAACCTTACTCAAATTATTGCATGTATTGTGTGATATTATCAGGAAAATCTTTGGCATAAGTATTTAAAGTATATATTTTAGTACTTTGACTTTTAACCTTTTGAGAAAGATCTTTCAGTATGAATAAATTGTGAATGTGTGTTAAAGCAATAGAAAATGAGAGAAAGACAATTATCATATGGTTTCGCTCATATGTGGAACATAAGGAATAGCACGGAGGACCATAGGGGAAGGGAGGGAAATCTGAAGGGGTGGGGAAATCAGAGAGGGAGACAAACCATGAGAGACTCTGGACTCCGGGAACAAACTGAGGGTTTCAGGGGGAGGGGGTAGGGGGATGCAATACTCCAGTGATGGGTATTAAGGAGGGCATGTGTTGTGATGAGCAGGTGTTCTAGGCAACTAATGAATCATTCGAACACTACAAAATAAAATAAAAATAAAGCAATAGAAAATGAGAATTCAAAAAATTCATTTAAAAAACTCATATCTAAATATCCACAGTACATACACTGTGGCTTATTTTATTTTACTTCAATATGGCTTATTTGTAAATCTTTACACAAGGTAAAGCAATGGCAGTGGAAGTTTGAGCGCAACTGGAAAAATACAACTATGCTTTGGCTGACCCCTACTGTTCACAGCGAGTAAGTGTGGCGTCGGAAACCCCAAAGGAAAACCTTGGCAGTTTGTTTTAATACATGGTATTTTGTTTCATTCATAACAAGAAAAAAAGATGTGTTCCTGGATAAAATAATTCACCCTCACTAAACCATATACTTAGCAAAGAAACAGAAACCTCGAAAGAACCCTAGATATATTCAAAGTCAGCCTCTGCATCTGATAGAAAGGAAATTTGAGAAAGACTGTTTTCAAGGCTACAGAGCACCATTTGGATTGGTTTGTAGGGTCCCTCTTACTTCTCCCTCATCCCACTGGTCTTGAATCTGTTCTACCAGTACAGGAAAATAATCTTGGGGTTTTCAAACCCTTCCACCACTACCCTACCGCCCCAAACAGCATTACTACCATCACCAAGATAAAGAATAACCCACCACAACCATCTCCCTTTCCAAGAAACAGGTGCTCTCTCCTCCCAGAAGCTATGAAGACAAATAGATGTTACTCCAGCAAAGTGAAAGGCAGGGATGCTGTCTTTTCTGCTTTCCTTATGGCAAACTGAAGTATGATTAATAATTGCTCCCCAACAACCACAATTGACATGGCTTTCCTTTTTGACACAGAGCTTCTTATGATTCAACCAATTAAGTTTTTTTCACCATTTTCTCTGCCTGTGGGTAATCCCTTCATGTAGTTGGAAACCCCCTGAAGGTTTGCATGGAATGTCAAACCACATGACCTCATTAACCAGTCGGTTATATTTTTTCTTTATAGCTTAAAAAACTGAAAAGGAGAACAGATTGTACTCCTTTTGTCTGCTTGTCTGTTTGTGGTTCTTTATTATTTTCTTGCATATGACCTTTGGCACATGCCCCTTCATACTTCATACCATCCTCCATTTAATTCCCAAATCTGCCTTCTTAAAATACTCTTTATTCAAATTTTCATCCTCTTTACTGAATACTGAACTCAGCCAGTTCATAGATGTTTTCCCAAAGGTATTTGTCTAGTTTTACATCTTCAAATAACTCAACTTTGTTTCCAAATTAATAAGAGCATTTGTCCTAATTAATTTATCTAATTCTAAACCAGGAAATTATCCCTCAGGTGTTTTAAGATTCTTTAGACAAGACATGACCTTTCAGGTTGGTTGTATAGCAGATGTCAACATATCCAGTGTCCCAATTACACTCATTTCTTTCATTGGGAATACTGCTAAATGGCTCACAGAAGGTCATGCTTGAAGACTGGGTAATTATTCATCTCTGCTCTCAGGTGCCTCTGTCTCCTAGACTGAATATTTGGAATATAAAAACTCTGTTTAGAGATAATGAAAACTACTTTTAATAAAATTCTTCAAGTATTTTGCAGGCTATATGTACATTTAAGTTTGTTTGCTCTGTTTCAAGGTCTGCTGGGATCAAAAGCAGTGTAGTCATGCTAAGAATAATTATTTCTAAGAGTGGACCTCCTTATGTATGCAACCATGAGCCACAGTAGACTCTGACATAGCAAACTGTCACCCCTCCTGCCCAGCCTGGCTGGATTTCCTAATCCCAGCCTGCTTTCCAAGCCTGTGGTCCAGCCCCCCATCAATTTTGTGAGCTCATCTAATAGTATACTGATAAATCTTTTTTTGCTAAGAGATGATTTCTGCTGGGGCACCTGTGTGGCTCGGTTGATTAAGCGTCTGACTCTTGGTTTCGGCTCAGATCATGATCTCAGGGTCGTGGAGTCGAGCGCCATGTCAGGCTCTGCACCCAGTGCAGAGTCTGCTTGGGCTTCTCTCTCTCCCTCTCCTTCTGCCCGCCTCCCCTGCTCAGGCTCTGTCTCTCTCAAGTAAATAAACCTTTTTTTTTTTTTAAAGGATGATTTCTGTTGATTGCATCCAAAAAACCCTATATGATACAGACATTATTTCTGAGTTGTAGACAACAGGCTCTCAAGGAAATAAGTCCTGCTTTGTTTGCATGGAAAAAAGTCCACATCTCGGAAACAGAAGCCTCTCTTCAGCAACCACAATAGAGAATTGTAATCGTCATTCAATCCTTAGATGTTAATTATTTCATAAACAAAGAGTTCCTTGAATAAAGAGAAGACTGGGTACTCTTTAAGAATTCTAGAGTAAATCCATTAAGTGTTATATATTTTGAATAGATGTTCTTAAAAATTGTCAGAATTCCCACATTGACTCTTGATCAATGGTATCATGGTAGAAAGGGCCAAATGAAAGTCTCCAGAATTCCTTGTTCCTAATAAGTGTGCATTCCCAGGATAATCCTAAGGATAAGAACACCATTAACAACATAAAAAATATAGGGATTACTCTCATGTCCCGCATTTAATCCTCTGGTATAGTAACACCAAAGATGAATGGGTTTTTGAAAATGACTTTGAATTATCATAAATTTAATCAAGTGATGACAGAAATGAAAGCTGACATTTCAGACATTTCAGATTTTATCTCACAGAAGCAAATCTACACAGACCCGAGCACTTGGTATACGGTTTTTTATCTTGCAAATGTGCTCTTTTCTTTTTCACTTAATATAGAAATTTCAAAACAGTTTGCTTTCACCTGACAAGGGCAGCAGTAAGCCATTATAGACAGCTTCAAAGATACAATTAATTCCTCAGGATCTTCGGATCCTTGCACTGTTATGTAAAACATAACACTGGCCTTCTACATTGGTAGCAGCAAGCTGATGGGACTTGGGGTATGTATAGTAGCAGGAATCCTAGATGCCTTATAGTATGCTAGAGGGTGTGGAATACATCCTGCATGATACAGGAGGTGGCCATCACATTGAAATGATAATCTGGGGTAGTAGTTGTCAACTAGGGGTGACTCTCCCATTTGGCAATGTCTACAGACATTTTTGGTTGTCACAAGTGAGAGACACAATGCTAGTGTCATCTCATGTATAAAGGCCAGAAATGCTGTTAAGCATCTTATAATGCACCAGATAGCCCCCACAACAGAGAATTATCTGACCCCAAATGCCAGTGGTGCCAGGATTAAAAAGACTACCCTGTCCCCTCAAAGTAAAGGAAAGTGCACATGAGGTTTCTTTTTAAGATAATGAAAAGTATTTTAAAATGAGGTCATGGTGGCTCAGTCGGTGATCCCAGAGCCCTGGGATTGAGCCCCGTGTCGGGCTCCCTGCACAGCGGGGTATCTGCTTCTCCCTCTCCCTCTGCCGCTCCCCCCTGCTCATGCTCTCTCTCTCAAGTAGATAAATCAAATCTTTAAAAAAAATGAGATCATGGTGATGATTGCAAAATTCCAAGTTTACTAAAAACCATTGAATTGACACTCAAATGAGTGAATTTTATGGCATATAAATTATACTTCAAAAAAGTTGTTGATTCAAAAGAGAAAAGGAAAGGAAATGCTGTACTTCAGGCTCCTCTACATTAAGGAAAATGTGATATTTTGTGATCATATGTTGGTGTGTTGCTCTGAGCCCCTGATTGTGTGCCTCAGAAATCGGAGTGGGCCCAGAGCAAGAGAAGAAATGTATCTGGTCCAAATTGCAGGGAAAGCAGACACTCCATTGTAATCCTAATCCTCCATCCTAACTCAGCAGATACGACTTCACCTAAATGCTCTGAAGGAAATCACAGTTATATGGAGCCTGTGACAAGCCCCAATAATATTTGTCCTCTAAGATTGTGTTGCACAGCGCTGCCAGTTTCAGCAAATAATTATTCTTTTGGGGGTAGTTTATGGCTTGACAGTTTGCTCGGGTGGATATCAAATGACCATCCACTGGGTCGTAAATAATGCATAACCAAGATGTTCCCCATGAGCTGCACATTAATTGATCTATCTTGCCCTAAAGTTGGACATGCCCTGCAGCATCCATCAGGTAATAGGGTGGCATATAGGACTGTGTCTAGGCAGACACAGAAGACAGCAGTCAATTGTAACAGAAACAACTAGACATCTACCAGAATGCTTCTCCCCTTTTTGTGGTATGCATTTGCCAATGGGAAGGAGCAGTCTAGCTTGCCCCCGCAAGGGCAGGGTATAACCACTTGCACCAAGGTGTAACTCACAGGTGGAATATGAATGAGAATGATGCGTGCCTCTTCTGAGCCAAGGAATTTTAAAAAGCACATGTGCCTTCTTCAGTTTTCCTAAGACTGTCTGGAAGCCGAGAATTACATAGCTTTGTGGGGTGATGGACTGTATGATTGGAAGGAGCCTGGAGGGGATGCCTGGGTGGCTCAGTCAGTTAAGCATCTGCCTTGGGCTCAGGTCATGATCTCAGGGTCCTGGGATTGAGCCCCGAGTTGGGCTCCCTCCCTGCTCAGTAGGGAGTCTGCTTCTCCCTCTGCCTGCCACACCCCCTGCTTGTGCTCTCTCTCTCTCTCTCTCTAACAAATAAATAAATAAAATATTTAGAAGGAGCCTGGACCCCCGAATTGCGGGGGTCAGTTAAGCGAAAGCCCTTCACCAACTAAGAACAGACACACTAGACTTTTGTGTGACTGATAAATACACTTTGTGGTGTTAAACCCCTGAAATTTGAGTTTGTATTTTTGGCAGAAATAGATCTGTTGTATGTACACATCTAGCACGTTCTCAAATACTTATTCTAATCACACTTCCTTCTCTAACACCCTCTTCTGATATCCTCCTCAGGAATTCTCCACAGTGGAATTTAATAGCATAGAGATGGTATTTATATGGTACTGTGTTCTAGCAGCCTGAGCGAAGACAGTTTGTCTCCTCTTTCCCCAACCTTTCAATATGTGATGTATCGCAGGTAGTTCACTTCACAGTTTTTGAATTTTGTTCATAATCACTGGTAATTGTCATGGGATCACTCAGACCTGCCTGTAGGATCTGACTGGACTTTGCATCATCTCCCTTTTGTTGTATGAGAACTAGTCTCACTCTATGTGGTGGAAGTAGTTTTATTATGAATCATAAATAACATAAATATGGTGAGTGTGGATGCTGGGTGGGCAATGTGAAGTCCAAAGTTGGCATTGGTCAATTTGGGGCTGTCTAGCACCCAAGCATCCAGTTCTTCCAGCATCCCTAACTCTTCTAGGGAATTTTTCATTGTAGGAGTCTGAGGAAAGAAGTAGCCACTAACCATTGTGGAAGCTAGACTTGCTGATTCCCCATCTCTCTGGACTTGTGACAAATTTTATTCTGTGGTGAAATTGAAGTGACTAAAGGAAGAGGGATACCTGCGTGTCTGAGACATTAAGTTTGCACCTGCTGTATGAATGAGGCTACGTTAGAACATACTGTTAAGTCTTCCAGAGCTCCTTGGGTTCCTGTTCTTTGTCCAAGATTTCTCATTCAAACTGAGTTCCTGATGTCTACTAATAAATTCCTTTTCTTTTTTTTTTTTTTTTTGGCTTAAGATATCCAGAACTTGTGTTTATGATTTTCAGCAAAGAATCCTAACACACAATTATTGTTTCTTTATTGACAATGTAGACTAAACATGGATCACACTTAAAGTGTTCTTTAAAAATGTTCTTTTTTTTTTTTTAGATTTTACGCCCACTTTTACCACTTTTTCTTGCATCTCAGAGTTTCATCTGGGATCATTTTCATGTAGTGCAGGTCTGCTAGGGCAATCTATTTTCTGGATACTTTTAAGATTGTTTCTCCTTGATTTTTTTATCATTTTATTACAATGTTGCTTGGTGTGTATTTGTTTTTATGTATCCTACTTAGGGTTTGGGGGTTGTTTGTTAATTCATGGATTGATTTTAAAAATTGTCACCTAGGGGCATCTGGGTGGCCTAGTCAGTTAAGCGTCTGACTTGATTTTGGCTCAGGTCATGATCTCAGGGTCGTGAGATCAAGCACTGTGCCAGGCTCCACACTGAGCATGGAGCCTGCTAGAGATTATCTCTCTCCCTCTCCCTCTGCCCCCCTCCCGCTCACACGCACATGCACTCTCTAAATAAATAAATAAATAAATAAAATCACCTATTATCTTTTCTCTCCTCTTAGGGACCCATATTTAAACTTCCTCACTCTATCCTGTATGCCTTTTACCTTCTTTTCTGTATTTTAATCTTTTTTTAATCTCTATATACTTCATTCTGGATAATTTCTTGTGATCTACCTTCCAGTTCATTAATTCTATCTTCTGCTCTGCCTAATTTACCATTAACCTGTCCAATGAGTTCTCGATTCCTTCTTCAAATCTGCTCTGTCACTGTTTATACTTTTTTATCAATTCTAGATATTTTCAAGCTTTACTTTTATATAAGCATAGAAAGCATTATTGTTTCATAGTCTGTATCTAATAATTCCTATATTTGAAATTTGGGAGGCTTATTACTTCATTTATGAAGATTATTATTCATAGTGTCTTGATTCTTTGTACAGCTGGATACCTTTAGCTATGTCATAACATTGCATTTTTAAATTTTATTTTTAGAAATAATTTGAGGCCTAGGATAAGATATCTTCCTCCCAGAAGTGTTTGTTTTTTGTTTTTTTTTTTTTCTTGCTAGAAACCAAGTGGCTTACACTTCAGGAGTAGCTTAAGTTGAAAGACTGAGATTCTCATAATAAAACAAGAACTATAAGTCAGGGTAAGGTTTGTTTTATTTCTGGTTCACGCAGTGGGCCTAGCCCTTCGAAAACCCAGTTTAATGTGTATGTGCCTCGCATGGGGAGGAAGGAAAGTAGGTTATCTGACTCCCCACCGTAAGTACCCTATAATTGACTTCCCTTCTACCTTGCTGAGAAAACCACAGGTCTGTAAATTTCTTCTATATTGGCAAAAGAAAGTAGCTTTGAGTAGTGAGCTTGTCTCTGGATTCTTATTTTCCCCAGTGATTTCTCCCAATCGGATTAGTTCTTACAATGGTGTAAGTAGATGTTTTTCATATTTCTTCTACTTTTTTCAGGATTATCCTAGGTGGTTAGTCCCAAGTACCAACACACCTTTCTCTACTTTTTGACTCTATTATTATATACTGTATATAGCTGATCATTCCATAATCTCATCTTTATTTTCCTTTCATGTTTTATTTCAAAGTTCTTTGTGAGGGAAATAAAACTTTATTTTTGTTTAACTGTGTTTTAAAAATCAAGTCAAATAAAATAGATAATAGACTAAACATTTCATTATTAAAAATACAATAGTGTGAATCTGGGTGAATGTTCAAGCCAATCACACACCTAAAAACACACTAGTGTCAAATGTCTGCTTTACATATGTATATATGGTCAATGGGGAAAAATGAAAATATATACATTATAAGATTAATACTAGTTATCTCTGTATTGTGGATTAAGAGTGAAGTTAATTTTTTCTTGCACTTTTCTATGCAATAAACCTAATCGGGAAAAAGCAAATACTGTTTTTGATATGAAATGTCATTGTTGCAACTAGTGAAACATTTCCAAGGATATAAAGAAAATAATTCTCTTTTGCCTATATAACTGACAGGAAGATAGAAAGATAGATGGACAGGCAGAGAGAGACAGAAAGATAGGAAACATTGGCAACTTCAAATGTGCACTCACATAAGGAATTTGGAGGAAAAATGACTTTCCCATCTAACCTGAGGCTCTAGAAAATCCATGATACATTGCTTTTGAAAGATGTTTCCTGCTCATTTAATCAATAGTGTGGAATTACCTGCTTTGTAGTTATGGCAGAAAAAAAAATTTATTCTTAGCCTTCCTTGAAGAATCAATCATTATTCTCAACTTGGATTTAGAAGAGTTTTATTGCTAGTAATGAAATCATGAGTGTGTCTGCAATATAAACAGTAGGGAGGGATTTCTTATATTCATTCTGTGATTTTCTTATGTAAATTGATTTCAAGTTTACATATTTTTTTTTTACTGAAATAGAATTGACATACAATGTTACATTAGTTTCAGGTGTAGAACATGGCAGAAACAAACCCATAACTACAGAAAACAAACCCATAACTACAGAAAACAAACGGGTGGTTACCCCAGGGGAGGGGGTGGGGGGATGGGCAAAATGGGTGAAGAGGAGTAAGAGATACTGGCTTCCAGTTATGGAATGAATATGTCACAGGAATAAAAGGTACAGCACAAGGCATAGAGTCAGTGATTGTAATAGCATCGTATGGTGACAAGTGGTAGCTACATTCGTGGTGAACATAAGTTCAAAATGAATTCCAAAGTTTCTTATAAAATAACTTAAGATCTTCTTGTTTTAAAGACATGACTTCTGGGAAAATGGATAGGACTTGCCCAGCCAACCAGGAAAAATGAGGCAATGAACACAAAGTCCACTTCTATGTTTTGAAGGAGCTTTGAACTCTAAGAGGTTCTTCGCACCAGCAGTGCCACTTGGTGCCGGGTGGGTGGTGGAAGGGGGGGGGGGGGGGGCAGAGTGAAAGAGATGGGTGCCCACAGTACCTTATCTTAAAGAGGTCAGGAGAGAACTAGGGATACCCCTCAATTTCTTCACTCTTCCCTAAGTAAAAAGCATACTTTCTAAAATCTATATTTTTAACCAACTTTATTGAGTTATTAAATTCAATAAAATGCACTCATTATAAGTACACAGAGTTTAGAAAATGCATTTATGTTTATCTACCAGCACAAACAAGACATCTACATTTCCAGCATCCCAAAAGTTCCTTGTGCCCCTTTGAAGTCTATACCCTCCCACCCCACTGATCTGTCTTCTATTACTAGGGTTAGATTTCAAAATAAAATGTCAATACTGGGGCACCTGGGTGGCTCAATCAGTTAAGTGTCTGACTCTTGGTTTTGGCTCAGGTCATGATCTCAGGGTTGTAAGATGGAGCCCCACATCAGGCTCTGTGCTCAGCAAGGAGTCTGCTTGAGATTCTCTCTCTCCCGCCTCTCCCTTGACCTCTCCCCTGACTCGTGCTTTTTCTCTGTTTATTATAAAACAAATAAATAGAATCTTTTTAAAAAACAAAATAGGGGTTCCTGTGGCTCAGTCAGTTAAGCATCTGCCTTCAGCTCAGACCATGATCCTGAGGTACTGAGATCAAGCCCCATGTCAGGAGCCTTCTTCTCTCTCTCCGTCTGCCACTCCCCCCCTGCTCCTTCTCTCTCTGTCTCTCAAATAAATAAATAAAATCTTTAAAAAAATAAAATAAAATGTATATTCTGAGTGAGAAATAAATAAGTTGTATAAAGTCAGCTCTGTGAAGGATGGTGGAAATGCGTTACCACTCATTTAAGAAAACAATTCTGATATCCTAAAATAACCCTCATAAACATGTCTATTTGAGTATGTTCTGTATTCGGGCTACTACTCAAGGTGCCAGCCCACACAGTGTTTGTTACCACTCCAATTTCAAGATACACACAGGATTTATGAGCAGGGGCTTAGAAACTTTTATAGCAGTTTGAGATTATCGTGTCATCTAACTGCATGATCATTTTTCTTTTTCTTTTTTTTTTAAGATTTTGTTTATTGATTTGTCAGAGAGAAAGAGTACAGTCAGGGGGAGCAGCAGAGGGAGAAGCAGGCTCCCTGCTGAGCAAGGAGCCTGATGTGGGACTCGATCCCAGGACCCTGGGCAGACGCTTAACCCAACTGAGCCACCCAGGCGTCCCCATGATCATTTTTCTTAGAACTTTAATTTTACTGGATTTTATAAAAGGATTGGTTGATAGTAGAGTGGAAACTTGGAAACAAAACAAAAGCTGGTACTTGCCCAGACCATCAGAGAAGCACGCTCAGGTGCACTCTGCATCTGCGCCCACCTCCAAATGTTTAGTTGCCCTCCTTCTGTTCTTTATGTAGTGGCTTTTAGGCTTTTAAAAGATAGGCACTGATTCTAGTGCAGGAAATGTATGAGTATTTGTCAAGATGTTTTTAAATACATATATAGAGAAAGAAATCCTAAGTGACTCATCTAGACTTAAACTAAAACAAGTGTCCAAGCAGGAAAAAAAGTCTCTCATTAAAAAAAAAAAAAAGGCTGAGGAAATTGCTGTTGTCCATTAGTTGATTTAAGCTAATGGTGTAAGTAGCCATTAGTTCAACTAATGGTAATGGACCTTCTGATGAGTGATTTAGTGAAAATGTCCCAGATGCTTCCATTCTGCAAAAGGCTCAGAAGAGGTTCAAAAAAAAAAGTATTTATTTTCTAAATTAATGGTGACCAGATCTTTGAAGTAAAAGCAATATATTAGGATATTCTTTAGCAACAATAACTAATAAATTATTCTTAAAATCTCTAAATATGTTGTGTCCTATAAAATGATTTACTAACAATCATATAGGCAAACACAGATAGCATGTATTATATGCCAGGCGCTGTTCAAAGTATTTGACATATATTATTTCATTTAACCTTCGTATCAACTGTAGGAGGTAACCACTATTATCACCATTTTACATGAGAAGAAACTAAGAATAAAGAAGTTGAGTGACTTGCCCAGCGTCGCACAAGTAATTAGTAGCCAAGCTGAGTTTTAAAGCCAAGTAAGGTGGCATTAAACCTCTGTGTTAGCTGTCTTTGCTGTTAAGAAGCTTAACCTTCACCACAGAAGCCATTAAATGAGGGAAATGGGGGGAAAAAAAACAAAAAAGTAAATCAATGCTCTATCTGAGGCCTTTTCATACAAACTTGTTATATAATTTAGTAAGTTAAGGCATCGAGCATTAATGTCTTTTTCTTTCCTGAGATGTTTTCCCAGTGGCTTTTGCTAATCATGCTGGGATTATATAATGCTGCAACAATCAACTGAAAAATTGGAGAAAAAGATAAACCACCAGCCAATTGGTTTTTTAATTGGATTAAACAACTATTTATTTTTCCTACTTAAATAATCATCTACTTTGAGTGCTATTAAGTCGTGGTCTTCTTTGATAATGGCATAAAGTCCGATCCAGAAAAAATTACTAATATGAGACTGCTTATATTACGCTTTACTTCTGATAGAACATGGTGCCAACTCAATGACTGTACTGTTTCTCTTATTTTACATCTGTCTGAATCCAAACAACACACACACTCTATACATACATTACAGGGCATCTGGTTTATGTCTCACCAAATTAATATAAAATGACTCTGAAGTTTGGTCACATTACAGAAATTCTGTGACTTAAATTTTGAGTCTGGAGGACTTTGAGGGAGAAGAGGACTTATAGAGAATTCAGTTTTTTCATGATATTTCCACTAAAATAGGACTGATTACTTCTGCCAATGACCTAAGTGAGATGTTTAAGTTCTTGACATTGTATATATATGTATATTCATTTTCCATCAGTTCAAAAATTAGACTCAAATATCATTCAGGGGTGCCTGGGTGGCTCAGTTAGTTAAGCACCCGACTCTTGATTTCGGCTCAGGTCATGATCTCAGGGTCCTGAGATCGAGCCCCCGTCTGGCTCTGTGCTCAGCAAGGAGTCTGCTTGAGATTCTCTCTCTCTCTCTTTCCCCCTCTGCCCCTCCCCCCGTTCATGCTTGCTCTCTCTCTCTCTCTCTCCCTAAAATAAATAAATAAATCTTTTAAAAATATATCATTGAGATATATCAGCACCAAAGAAAGTAGGTCTCCACAGTTTTCCATAATGACAAATGCCTCCCATGCAAATTCCCATTTAGATTTCCCCTAAAGTTAAAGCAATCAGTTGATAAAAGAAAAATATGAAACTACATCACACTTCTGAGGCTAATGCACAGGCTAATATGTAAGTTCTTTTATAACTATCATGAATATAGCACAAACGCTAATTTTGAATTAGAAAGAAAGTAAACCTGTGGGTTAAAAAAGATAATCTGAAAAGTGCATTTAGTTCACTTGAAGAGCATCATTAGACATATACCATATACTATAATAAAAGTATATTATTTTTTTTAAAGTATATTATTGTTTTCTACATGAGGATTCTCTATTTGGGAAATGGCTAAGCATAACATGCAAATTTCAAAACATTTATACCTGAGGCGTGATACATGTCCTTGGCAAAGGCAACAGAAGAATTTCTGTACATCAAATTAGTGACAGATTAGTTCCATAAACATTTTAATCCTCTGACAAGATTACTCCTAGTTACATACACCAAAAGGGTCAAAAACAGGTGCTCAAACAGAAATTTGTACAATAATGTTCATAACAGCAGTACTTACAATAGTCAAAAGGTAGAAGCAATCCAACTGTCTATCAGTAGATGAATGGATAAACAGAAGTGGTAGATCCACATAATGGAATATTATTCAGTTATGAAAAGGAATGAAATACTGATACATGTAACAACATGAATGTACCTTGAAAACATGCTGAATGAAAGAAACTGGTCACAAAAGTCACCTATTACATAGCTGCACTTATAGGGAATGTCCAGAAGAGGACAATCTATAGAGATAAATGTTCCATGGTCGCCAGAGGCTGAGAGAAAAAGTATGTGGAGAATGACTATTAATGGATATGAGGTTTCTATTGGGGCTGATGAAAATGTTCTAATATTAGGTTGTGGTGATCATTGCACATATCTTTAATACACCATAGGGGCGCCTGGGTGGCTCAGTTGGTTAAGCGACTGCCTTCAGCTCAGGTCATGATCTCAGGGTCTTGGGATCGAGCCCCGCATCGGGCTCCCTGCTTGGCAGGAAACCTGCTTCTCCCTTTCCCACTCCCCCTGCTTGTGTTCCCTCTCTCGCTGTCTCTCTCTATGTCAAATAAATAAATAAAATTTTTAATACACCATATATTACATCTACTAAATATCATACTAAATATTACATAAACTAATACATGAATTTTACACTTTAAGTAAGTGAATTTTATGGTGTGTGAAATATGTCAATAAAGCTATTAAAGTGTAGCACACATAAATTTTTCCATCTGCTTCTTTAGGTTCTTGGATAACCTATATCCTTCTTTACCCCATATGTTTGAATCCCTTCTGCAAAGGAGAAGATAAGTTCAAACTACAGTGTCTTCAAAGAAAGCATTCTAACAATTCTAACGTTCTAACGTGAAAACATTAACAATGTAACTATCCCGATGCCTCAGGTATATAATAGTATGCCACTGGAGGGCTATCCACTGTTGTTCTAAATAGGTGGTCTGCAGCTCCAGGTCACCCAAGAAAGAGCTCCCCAAAAGAGAGTTCAAAAACTACTGACTGAAGAGACAGATGTAAAATGCAGGAATCCTCGCTGCCTAATGCGTTTTATACCTCCGGGGATATTAAAAGGCTTTACTTTACTCTGAGCAATTTAAAAGACCTTCTTAAGGTAGGGTCTCCATAGAAACCTCACCTTCACTCTGCTCTCAGCCTTTGTGCCCTGGAAGAATATTCTCTTAAGCACATGCTAATGTTGTCCCTGGAATGAATGGCTTTTCATATTTTGTGAAAAATGCTTGAAACATAGCAAACTCTTTATTCCTGTTCTCAAGACACAAGTTAAAAAAAAAAAAAACTTTTGAGTAATAGTCTGGATATTTTCTAACTAGAAAAGATTTGTTTTGTTTTGTTTTGTTTTTTAATTAAAACTACGAACATCTAAGCATCAGCACAATGTAGTTGGTACTTAAGAGGTCATAGGGTAGAAAACAGAGTTTTGGGGTTACAATCCTCACTTTTAAATTAAAAAAAATTTTTTTTAATATTTTATTTATTTATTTGTCAGAGAGAGAGAACGTGCACAAGCAGGGAGAGCGGCAGGCAGGGGGAGAAGCAGGCTCCCCGCTAAGCAAGGAGCCCCACGAGGAACTCAGTCCCAGAACCCTGGGATCATGACCTGAGCTGAAGGCAGATGCTTAACCAACTGAGCCCCCCGCCCCCCACCCATGGTGTCCCACCAGTCCTCATTTTGGGGGGGGGGAGGGGCAGAGGGAGAGGGAGAGAGAATCCCAAGCAGGACCCACGCCCAGCATGGAGCCCAACACGGGGCTTGATATCACAACCCTGAGATCATGACCTGAGAGAAATCAAGAGTCAGATGCTTAACTGAGCCACCCAGGTGCCCCATACACTCCTCATTATCATTAGAAAAAACTCAGCCAAGTCTCTCAATCCTTCTCAGCTTCAATTTTCTCTCTTGTGAAACTGAGAGTTGAACTTGAAATTTTCTTAAATTCTTCATCCATTAAATATTTTATGTCCCTGCAAATTTAAAAAAGAACTCAAATTCTGGACAATTCTGGCAGTAGAGCATAATATCCCAGTCTTAAATGGACCAGAGCACTGGGCCAAGGCCTTGCCTATGTAAGACTTCTATCCCTATCATCAGGGCTGGAAAGGTCTGGTTGTATGGAATATATCAGCCTTTCCCCAGAAGTTTCTCTTCATCCATAGGGGTCAAGAGTGATGACATGCACCTCTCTTCTATCAACAGAGATTGTAAGTGGAACAGGGCTCTCCTCCTTTAGACCTCATACCCCTCATCAGGGATAGAGAGGGAGCTCCTGAAATGCACTCTTCTATCACCAACAACACTCTGCCTCAACTATCCATAACTAAACTCATTATGTCTTTTTTACTCCTTGCTAGTCAACACTAAATGCTATAGACTCCCCGTCATTCCTCACCCATCTTCCAGTCCCCATTCCCTGTCACACCATACAACATCTACATTAGAACTGCCTAATGACTCCAGGATTTGTTTAGGTAGCACTATGGGACGTTCTGGGAGGCTGTGGAAAATGCAGTTGCTGTTTCATGGAGATGGGTACCCACTCAGGGCGATCATGACATCAGAGCAGGGTATGTGAGTGATCACGGGTAGATCAAGAAATGTACCGGGTGCTTCTCAATATAATCCAGCACAGTGGATCATCTGAGCGCCTGTAATGAAGGTATTTGTTCTCCATCTGCCTCAGGAGAACATTGTGAGGCTTCGCAAAGGATGTTCTGTAATCTGAGTGTTATGGAAACAGAAGGTTATTTAAATTATTCTCATCTGAGTTTTAATCTCATTTTAAAAAATCGTAAGTCCACTTCGATCTCCATGGTGCCAGCTGACAGTACATTTTCTAAGACTTCTTTAAACAACATAAGGCATGAGATTTGAGAGACTGAGATTTTTGCTTGCTTTAAACGCTGGTGGTTCACAGTGCTGAGGGTGGCACCCTGCCAGTCATTTCTGCTTAACAAAGGAGTGTACATAGCCGGGTTCTGTTTTCTGTATCCCGTCCCATGCTGGCATACTTGAAGGGGTAACTGTGGGCCAGACAAGTGACAGATGGCATGTTTGCACCAATGACATGTGCCAGTGCAGGAGGCTCTTTCCTCAGTCGCACCCAGGAAATCGGCCATGGCTCCAGATTCATACGAGATTGATCCAGAAGCGCAGGCTTGGGGCACAGTGGCTTGGATGGACTGACTTGGCATTAACTCTTGAGTTAGGCAAATGTCAGGGATGACCCACATTTGGCTTACCATACTTCTGAGCAATCACTGGACATTCCTTTCTCTAGGAGATGTCCCAGAACATTAAAGCTATTTCCCACCAGAACCAAGAACTCCCAGCACTGACTTTTCCCTTCTTTGAAGTCAGATTATGCCTGAAAAAAAGAAATACTAAGTTTGTTGGGGTTAATGTAGAGCATGAACTCAGCCATAATACTTGGCTTGCTAAAATATAACACGGAGGCCGCTGGGGGCAATGGAAGGTTTCAGAGAAGGGGGTGGGCCTTTGGAATGCCGCGGGTAGTTGCCTTCCCCGAAGCTTTCTTAGCCCAAACAGCCATCCTGGTCCTGTGATCTAAGAGATGTATGCATTGTCCCTTAGGCTATGTTTAGCAGAACTCCTAGAACACACAGATTAGCATATCTTATCTTTCCCATAAACAGATCCTCCTAGTTTCGGTAAGACCCCTTGTCACACAACGCGTGCTTGAGAAACAGTGGTAAGGATTTGTGATTATCCTGAAGGACCAATAAAAGTGGGAGCAAAGAAGAGCAAAGGGTCTTCGTCTCTGAGTGTTGACCCCCTTGCCTTCTCTCTTTCACAGCAAAGTTTGGAGTAATCTTTCATCCGTCGGTACAGGGGTTGCCGGCCATTCCCAGCATCAGTTGATTTCTGGAAGGATGAAATCCTCCCTTACAGGTAGTTTGGGGAAAAATCTGAAAATGTAATCCTGCTTGAATCTGACTTTGTAAGGCTTTTTGACCAGTTGAGCATAAGGTAAGATACATTCTATCGATTACAAAATGGAGTCCTCAAAAGATTTTGCAAATTCTGATCTTGCTCTCTTGCAAGACTGAAGCCAATACATTGTGAAGAATTTGGGTCTAACCTACTAGGGGATGAGAGGTCACATGGAAGAGAACCAAGTTGCCCTAGTCAATAGCCAACATCAACCGCCAGACCTGTGAGTGAGGCCCCAGTCAAACCATTCACAATCAGCAAAGGAACCACCCAAGTTGCACACCAGCAAAATCATGAGAAATACTCAATTACTGTTGCCCTGTTGGGTGTCATTTGCCCAACAGTAGATCATTGAAACACTCCATGCTGGTTCTCTATCACAAGACTACAGCTACTCTTTCAGGTTCAGGGGATTTCTTGGGCTCCCCCAACCAGACACAGCTCAGAATCCACTTGCTTTTATCTATGTTCCTAAGAGTCTGTATCTTTGCCTCATACCTGGATCTTCTCATTTCCAGTTCTCTCCCACAAACCAGTTGGTTGGGTGGTCTACTGGATTTTCATTTGAAATTCTTCCCCATGAACCTGCTACTTGGTTCACCCGCCCTGGATTTATGCAGTACAGCCCACGGAGGACTGCCCCTCTTCACATCCACCTACTTCTCATTGAATCTGACCAGAATCCCAGGACACACAATGCCCAGGAATCAGCTTCTTCAAGAAATACCAGTGCTTCAACTTGGAATATTTTAAAGAAAAGAAAAGGTACAAAATGATCATTCACATGATGGAAGAATAATTGAAACATGATCTTGAATGCAAAGCTATGCCCTCCCTCTGTGTTCCATTAGGGCCTTTACTACTACTTGTAGTAACCTATTAGACTTTATATCTGCAAAGGCTCAACAGTGACTTCCAGGAAACTCTTGACCAATTGATTTCATTGTTATTTATTATCCCAGGAGTAGCCTTGTCTGTTTACTTGGTTCTGTGTGCTCTTTACAAGGTGAATGTCCTTTAACCTGGGTCTAGAGTCTTCGTCTCTGGGGACAATCTTTTCTCATGAATTTTCTATATACTTTGAAAATAACAGTCATTTCAAGTTGTTCTTTAGTGGGAATTTTCATTATCTGGTTGAGGTCCCAGATAACAATGACAACAAAACCCTTCCAGAATTCCAAAGTTCCAGAGTTAGTGTGACCATGACGCTGCCTTTGGTGGCTCCTGCCTCATAGGGCTGTTTCCCCGCCATGATCACTGCACCTGCAGAGCCGGCTGCTGGGCCAGTGGCAGTTTGCCATGGCAAGTGGCATGCATACCACTCTTCCGCTCCTCCCTGCGCGCCAGCTTTCTGTCCAGGCCATGGGCTCCCTCCTGAATATTCACTTGCAAACCCAGATCAGGATTTAGGCTCTGAACTGAGCACTAACCTTTAATTTAGTCTTACCTATTGACTGCCACTCTCCAGAAGCAATAGAGGCTGAAAGCTTTCCTAGAAAAAAAGTGAGTAACTCTGTGGCAATTATCTTCTTATAGAGACGTCATACCTCTGTGTCAACAACAAAGGAGAGGGCATGGCTCAATGTCCACCAAATCTAAGTGCATCTCGCAGAGTGCATATTCCCTTTTTAATTTAAATTTTAACACTTTCTCTCGTAATGTTAAGGTGAAATCATTCTTAAGAAGACACTGGCAGAGATATGCCACAGGGATGGTTTAAGTATAACTTTATATTTCCTTGGCTCTAGAATTTTGATGTTCTGTGTTGAGTATTTCTGATCATTTTATTTTATTTTTAAAGATTTGTTTATTTATTTTAGACAGGGAGAAAGCGAGCAGGGGGAGGGGCAGAGGGAGAGAGAGAATCTCAAGCAGACTCCTCGTTGGACGCAGAGCCCGATCCCAGGACCCTGAGATCATGACAGGAGCCGAAATCAAGAACCGGATGCTTAACCAACTGAGCCCCCCAGGCGCCCCTATTTCCTATCATTTTAAATGAAGGCCATATAGAAGAGGAATAGGTGGGAGAAAATGAATAGAGCAGTTTCTCTCAATTTCGCCATGCCAAGACTCAAACGGAAGAAGATGCTGTGATCTGTAACCTGGCTGATGCCCACATTTGGTCAAACCTTGCATAAGGAGGGAACATTGAGAACAATGTACCATACAATGTGCAGCAAAAAAGTCCCATGTAAGCAGATAGACACAGAGCATCAGTCCCCAGAGCAAGAGCTACCATCCTCAGGGATTTTGACATTTTCTGGGAGAACCAAGGGTGTGGTAGAATAAATGGCATGAGTTTTAGATTCTACAGACTGGGGTCCTAATCCAGACTTTACTACGGTCTCACTCCAGATTTTTGGGCAATGTCTTCATATTTACAGTATTGCCTTACATGTGTTGTAAGAATGAGGATCACAATGTAAGTAAAGAATAAAATATGATAGCTGTTACTGCACCTGTAGATAATATTATGAATTCATCAGTTTTCATTAAATTTAATTCACAAAACTAAGAAATACCGTTAAATGATTTCTCTATAGTTTTTTTAGTTCTTCCAGGCTGCTGGGATATTTTTCAACCATACCTGCTTACCAGCTTAGTTTATCAAAAAAGAACTAACTAAAGCAGGGGCACCCGGGTGGCTCAGTCAGTTAAGCGTCTGCCTTCGGCTCAGGTCATGATCCAGGGGTCCTGGGATCGAGCCCCGCATCGGGCTCCCTGCTCAGAGGGAAGACTGCTTCTCCCTCTTCCTCTGCCCCTCCCCACTGCCCGTGCTCTCTCTCTCCCTCTCTCTCTCTCTTCCTTGCACTCTCTCTCTCTCAAGTAAATAAATAAAATCTTTAAAAAAAAAAGAAGTAACTAAAGCATACTACCCCATTATGTCACACCAGAGCCCACTTCCATGAAAAAGCCCTCCTTGTCTCCCAGCCTGAGTTGCTAGTTGTCCAGTATTGCACCCCAGAATGCTGCAGACCGTTCCAGGGCCTTCCTAAGTTTCTGGAGCTGCACTGACAGCGATGGTATGACAAGCACCCTGCATGCGGAGGGCTGCTGACTGTGTGTCAGGCGTTGTAGTAAAAGCCTTACGTTCATCGTCAACTCCTATCCTCAGAATTCCCTATGCGGTATTATTACCCTTACTTTACAGACAGATACTTGAAAGCCTAGAGGAGATCACACGACTGGGTAGTGGTAGTGCCAGGATTCAAATCCAGCCCTTTTACCCACTTTGTGTTTTTCAAACTTTTTTTCTTTTTCAGCAGCAAATGCCTTTTATCTAAGTGTTACTCAGACCTCTAACAAATAAAATTGGCAAGCCCAGCCTGTGCAGTTTAACTAGCGTTACTGATGCTAAGAAATCCCCCACAGAGGGGCGCCTGGGTGGCTCAGTCATTAAGCGTCGAGGCTCCCTGCTCGGCGGGAAGCCTGCTTCTCCCTCTCCCACTCCCCCTGCTTGTGTTCCCTCTCTCGCTGTGTCTCTCTCTGTCAAATAAATAAATAAAATCTTAAAAAAAAAAAAGAAAAGAAAAGAAATCCCCCACAGAGCCCTGAGGTCTGTAGAACAATGTGGAAATCATTCACTCACTAAAGCTGCCTCCCAAATAGTGTGCAGGAAAGTACTTTGAGGAGAATTGAGTGCCACAGAGTTCTTGGGAAAAATCTAAAGGAACAGAAATGGAAGTACTATGATGTTGGGAGGCCCGGTAGCCTGGATGGTTTCCCCACTGTTAGCATATTCCTCTCGCCTTCCATTGAGCCATTTCTACTGATAGCAGAAGGCCCCTTTACCCAGCTTCCAAAGGGGAGAAAAGTGTGGGTCATCCACTCTCCAGCTGGGTTGGCTGCCAGAGAAGAGACTGTCAGGAGCCAGAATTTTCTGCAAGAGAAGTTTTGGCATCGGCTGCCTACCCACACGTAGCCCCACAGCGTCCCTGTGACAGTTTGACCCACCACAACCACCACCCCGGAATGAGACTGTGTATCCAGCGCATACCCTGGATTACAGCAGGCCGGCAGGTGCAGCTCTAAGCCTCTACTGTCCTAGTCAGGCCAACCTGTCGGACACTGCCAGTTCCTTACTTGCCATTTCGGCCATCCACGTGTCTCAGTCCACTTCAACTAATGTTCCTGTGTTCATTGCCTTTCTCAACGTCAGCATTACTGACTTCTAATGTGGGAAATGGTCATTTTCTCAGAAGCTGGAATTTTCAGATTACCTTTGAGAACTGTCCATTTACGGAAAGAGGCTTTGATTCTCAGCGAGGGCCCAGAGGAGTCAGCTCTGTTTATTTGATGAGCACATAAAAAGGCCCTGCTCCATGGTCTGTTAATTAGATATGTTTTGCTGATTACTTTCTAGAACTGTGTTTGCATTCACAGTTCTTCTCAGTTTAAGGAAGCTGCTGACCCTCCACCCTTAGCCTGAATGACAGTCTTTGGCAAGTAGTGATAAAATGGTGCAAGACCTAATAGTCCATGTGCACATTTTTTCTTTTTTTAGAATTCCTTTATTAAGGTGATCGAAACAAATCAGAGGTACAAGATGTACAACTTTGCAGAGAAAGAAATTTAGAATGAGTTCCCAATAATGCCCTGTGCGATACATACATTATAATCCCCTTCTCTAGATTCAATTGCCCAAACCTGCTAAAACCAGCAATGACCAATATTTCAGATTTACTAAAACTGGAAGATGTAGAGAGGAAATATGTGCAAACACAAGGTGCACAAATTTTAAATTCTACTCTTTATCAGGTTAGTACACTCATAGGGAGACCATATATCTGGCTCATTACTAGAGTATTTTTCTTAACTTTTAAGCAATTATCTCCTGGGAAATATCAGGGCTCATTTGAAAATCTTTTTCATGTACCCTAGCTGGGAATCCTTCCAAGACGTTCTGCTCTGCTTACCTATAATCCACATCTGCTCTGTAAACAACCATGACCGCTCGCTTGAAAAATAAGCACCAACTTCGGGGCGCCTGGGTGGCTCAGTCGTTAAGCGTCTGCCTTCGGCTCAGGTCATGATCCCAGGGTCCTGGGATCGAGCCCCGCATCAGGATCCCTGCTCCGTGGGAAGCCTGCTTCTCCCTCTCCCACTCCCCCTGCTTGTGTTCCCTCTCTCACTGTCTCTTTCTCTCTATGTCAAATAAATAAAATCTTAAAAAAAAAAAAAAATAAGCACCAACTTGGATTCTAAAGTAACCAAGTGATTTCTTCATCAGGAAACATAAAATGAAAAGGAAAATATCAAAAAAAAAAAAGAAAGGAAAATATCAAACCTATTAAAATATGAATAGAACTTTAAAAATATTCTTTTACTTATGGGAAGGGAAAAAGACTGCTTTAGAGTCAGAGAACTATTTTAGCAAGATGAATATATCTATATTTTTAAAGGAATTTAATGGAACCCTGAAATAAGAATTCAGAGGAAATTATTCCTATCAAGAATTTACTATATATTTCACTTGGGATTTTTGCCATAATTTAATGGATAGGTCACTTATCACATTTATTTATTTATTTATTTATTTATTTATTTATTTATTTATTTATTTTTAAAGATTATTTATTTGAGAGAGAGTGAGCGAGAGAGAGAGATCATGAGCGGAGGTGAGGGGTAAGAGCAGAGGGAGAGGGAAAAGCAGACTCCCCACTGACCAGGGAGCCCAAAGCTGGGCTCCATCCCGGGCTCCATCCAGGGACTCTGGGAACATGACCTTAGCCGAAGGCAGCCGCTTAACTGACTGAGCCACCCAGGCGCCCCTCCTATCACATTCAAAATATTATTTAAGACATGAAATTAAAGGTAAAATACAATTACATGAGTTCTAGAAAGAACAAATCTAATCCATAGTGCTGGCAAGCAGGTCAGTGGTTGCCTGGGCTGGGGAATGGGCATGGAGAATAATTGAGGGGGTGCCCAAGTGAAATTTTGGAGGTGATAAAAATGTTCCATGTCTTGATTGTGGTGATAGTTTCATGGGTACATACATTTGTCAAAACCGGCTGAATCACTCACTTTAAAGAGGTGACTTTTATTGAATATAAATTATGCTTCCATAAAGATGACAAAAAACAAAACAAAACAAAGATATGGACATTTCAAATATATATTTAATACATAATAAATATAATAAAATATTTATATATTATGTATTTTTTATATTTTGTTGTATTTATTACATATTTTTAAATACATATATATATTTAAACCAAGGTATATCTCTAACTTAATTTTGAGAATCACACATAAAAGTCTTCATATGTCCCCAAATTCTTCATATTTATTGTTTTCATGTCTTTATCTTTTTCTGCCATGCTCCATTACTGACCTCTACTGAGCATTAAGTGGATTTTACAAAAAAATTTACTATAAATCCTTGTCTTAATATCCTTTCTACTAGTTACTGTTTCTCCACAAATACATATGTGTATCAAAACTATTGCATCTAAGTAATACATTTCTGTTAGAATGGCTCATAGAGGGATCTGCAGGGTTGGGATCATCCTGCTCACTGGACGGTCTTAGTGGACTTAAAACTGGTTTGCCTTAGGGTAGAGTCTATTGAAATCATTCTCTCACCTTTTTCCAATGAACTTTAAATTGTTTTATTATATTTTAAAATATATCTCCTGTCCTCAAAAATACTGGATCTGTATTAGTTTCCTGTCGCTCCTGTAACAAATTGGACCACAACTTCAGTGGCTCAAAACAAGACAAATTTGTAATCTTACAGTTCTGGAGGTCAGAGGTCAGAAATGAGTTGTATGGGGCTAAAATCCACATGTTGGCCGGGCCATATTTCTTTGCGGAAGCTCTAAGGGAGAATCTGTTTCTTTGCCTTTTCCAATTACTAGAGGCCCACCTGGCATACGGCCCGAGTTCAAAGTGCGCCACTCCAACCTCTGCTTCCATTGCCATGTCTCCTCCCACCCTGACACTCCCACCTGGCTCTTCTCAGGACCCATGCCATTACACTGGCCCATCCCGATAATCCAGGGCAATCATCCCATCTCAAGATCCCTACCTTAATTCCATGCAAAGTCCCTTTATGTAAAGTTTGGGGGGATTAGGAAATCAACATCTTTGGGAGATCATTCCACCTACCCCAGTGTCCAAAATCAATTGGCACTAAATCTCTCTTTTTTCAAAACAAAATGGACTTAACAACAAAAAGCAAACAACCCAACTTTAAAATGAGAAAAGGATTCAAGTAGAGAGTTCTTCAAAGAAGATATGCAAATGACCAACAAGCATATGAAAAGACGCCCAGTGTCATTAGTCATTAGAGAAATGCAAATCAAAACCACGGTGAGGCACCATTTCATACCTACTAGGATGGTTATTTTTAAAAATGGAAAATAATAAATGTTGACAAAGATGTGGTGAAATTGGAACCCTCATACTTTGCTGATGGGAATATACAGTGGAAACAGTTGGATGATTCCTCAACAAGTTAAATGCAAAATTACCCTATGACCCAGCAATCCTACTCCTGGATATATACCTAAAGGAATTGAAAACAGGTGTTCAAACAAAAACTTGTATGATGTTCATAACAGCACAACTCACAATAGCCAAAAGGGGGAAGCAATGCAAACATCCATCAGTGGATGAATGGATAAACAAATGCTGTATATACACACAATAGAATGTTACTCAGTCATAAAAAGGAATGGAGTACTGATACATGCTACAGTATGGATGAATCTTGAAAACATTATGCTAAGTGAAAGAAGGCATTCCCAAAAGGCCACATATTGCATATAATTCCATGTATTTGAAATATCCAGAATAAACAAATCCAAGGAAACAGAAAGCAGCTTAGTGGTTTCCCAAGGGCTTGAAAGAGGTGGGATGGGGAATGACTGCTTAATGGGTAAGGGATTTCCATTTGGAATGATAAAAATTCTGGAATTCAATAGTGGTGATGGTTGCACAACATTACAAGTTAATTTTATGTCACTAAACTACACATTGAAAAATCGCCAAAATGGGGGACACCTGGGTGGCTCAGTTCGTTGAGCCTCCAATTCTTAGTTTAGGCTCAGGTAATGATCTCAGGGTCATGGAATGGAGCCCTGCATCAGGCTCCATGCTCATCGTGGAGTCTGCTTGAGATTCTTTCTCCCTCTCCCTCTGCCCCTCCCTACCCCTCTGCTTTTCCCCCCACTTGCGTGCTCTCTCGCGCGCAAATAAAATTTTTTTTAAAAAATTGCTAAAATGGTATATTATACATTTTGTGTATTTTACCACAATTTTTAAAAACTATATAGAGATGTTTCTTAATTCGTGTCTTTCAAAGTTTCTCTTTATGAACACTTTCATACCTATATCTCATTGTTCTTGCACACTTAAACATTTTCACAACCTGAGCCAGTCTTTTCTCCACACATAAGCAGAGTTTACTCAGCAACCTGTAGGTGGGATATCAGGTGTAAAGTGCGCTGTTTTCAGCTTCTAGATTTTCACACGAGAAGGGTGTCAAGCCTGATTCCTGGAGTAACATCCAGGTTATTTTCTACAGTGAGTCATTACATGTTTAAAGGACATTCTAATGAAGCATCCCACGCTATCAGCAACGTCAGTAGCTGACTAATCAGTAATGCTTTAAGGACTGTGAGAGACTATGTAACCGGAGATCAATTGTAAAGAGTCTTCCTTTTCTCAGACCCAAGCCCCTGTTCTGAGCTGACCTTGGAGGGGAATTGCCAAGTCCAGCAAGTTGCACCCATAATGTTTGCACTGTGCTTCCTTCAAGATGCAGTGAAAAGCTGCTCCTTGAAAACCTAGCCTTTTATCTGCAGGCAAAGTTTATAGATTATAAAACTACCATTACGCTTTTATAAAGAGTGGATAAACATGGGTTCTGTGTAAGATGTACAGCTGAAAATAATGTTACGTTTATGTTAATTTGCCTTTTTGTGCTTGCGTAAATCCAGTTGGCACAACAGGTCTCCCAAGTATTTAATTAATAGTGTGATTATCTCCATTTCACTGAGGAGAAAGTAGCCCAGGGAAAGCAGAGAAGGTCCAAAAGTCTGGCTTCTAACAGCAGGGCTGGACTTCAAGAGAACACTGCTTTCAACATATATTCTGTGAACATCAGCCAAGTTTGCTTTTGTAAGTAAAAGTTTCTAGAATAAATTAGGAAACATTGAACAGTATGACCTCCTTTTTGAAGCTTGGCCATTTATATGAACATATTAAAAGCTCTGAGGATTCCTGTACTTGAGAAACTTGTTAGATTTTGTTTAGCCTCGCATATGTTCGATTCTAGAATTTATTATTACAAGTTACATGGTTTGTAACCTGTAGGAAATTATATTTTAAAGGACTCATTAGAATTTCATGTACACATTGGTATTTATTTTTATCTTGCCCTTAATAATTAGCTCGTAGGAAATAATATGGTCTGATGTAATGCAGAACCCAGGAGCTCATCTTCACTCAGTCCCAGGTAATGTGCTATCATCTGCCAGTTCTGATCACAAGCAGGTGAATCACATTAATATTGAGTATGAGAATTATATTACCTTCATTAAATTCTACCACGAATTATACATCTCCTAGAGAGAGCAGGTGTCCATAAAAGCAATAAAAGGAATAAATGCCCTTTCTTCACAGGACCCTTGTGAGTTATATGATAAAGATTAGAAGAGCTACTGTCAGAAAGCATGTTCTAGGAGTCAGGTCCCCAGACCTGGAGCTCTGTGCAAAACAGGGTGGGGCAGGTGGCTACAGAGGACTCTTACTCCAAGACTGACCTGCAGGGACTCAAGGGAAGTGGGTGGCTGAGGGTATTAAGGGAGAAAACAAGGTGTCCCCTTGACCCTCTTCTGCAGCAATGGCTCAAGTTTTCCCATCTCTGTGAGGTCAAGACCCTACCCTGGATAGAGCAGCGTCTCCATCACGGTGACCGAGGCTGACAGCAAAGGGAGAGGACTGGAGGGCTGTGTGTGTTTGTGTCTGTGTGTGTGTGTGTGTGAGAGAGAGAGAGAGAGAGAGACATCAAGCACACTAGAGCACTATTGGATGTTCACTCCTACTCCTCTTCATTTGTCTAACTGACATCTAAAAGTAGTTGGTCACTATAAAAAAACAAAAAACCTGTTAGACTGTCCTTACTAGGAATCTCCAACAAAACCCCTTCTTCTTTCACATCTGTGTGCATAAAATGCAGTGTACAGCTTTCTGACCTAACACTCAACAGTAGCAATTGGCTTCCTCCAAGGATCACTTGTGGAGAAATAAGTATCGTAAGTAAAAAACATTTTTTAAGACTTGTGAGATCATGGGTAGATGATAATTTGATTGTATTTAAAATACCCATAGTTCCCAAAATGTGCTTTAAGACATCCCCGGTACCACAATGTATTCACAGGAATACTGCAGGATATTTTATATGTTCAAGGGAAACACAGAGCTACTGGGCATCTGCGAGTCGCCCTGCACACGACTAGCTCCAGTTAGCTCCCATGCAGAATATCAGATTGCGCTGCATTTCTTTAGACACGGTTGAATCTTTGCAAAGCTGTCTTTTGTTTTTTTTTTAAAGATTTTATTTATTTATTTGAGAGAGAGAGATCAGGAGCAGGGGGAGGAGCAGAGGGAAAAGCAGACTCCCCGCTGAGCAGGGAGCCCAATGCAGGACTCGATCCCAGGACCCTGAGATCATGACCTGAGCCAAAGGCAGATGCTTAACTGACTGAGCCACCCAGGCGCCCCTGAGCTATGTCTTTTGTAATTACATGATAAAAACCAAGTGCTTCAACAAAAAGCAATGTTAAACAAAAAATGAAGGTGGAGTCCAGTCTGATTCCCAGCTAGTTGCAGATGCTTCTGCCTCCTCCAGTCACTACTGAGAACAGGAATCATTTCTTACTCATCTTTGCATAACATCCAGTAGGAGCGCAACGCCTTGCATACAGCAGGTGCTCCATAACTATTTGTGACGTGCAACAGAAAGTACTACATCACTACAGTGCAAAGTACTGACGTTGTGTATACACCAGTGGTGAATGTGTTTTTGCAAACCAGAGCCTGTGCTAAGGAGTCTATGGGGAAGTCATTTTGTCCAAATGGGATGAAGTAAGGAAATCCAGTCTTTTCTGACCCATCTGAGAGACCACAAAGGGCACAGGGTTCCTCAAACTGTTAGAACAATGTGTGCAAAATTGTTTCGTAAGTGAAAGAGGAAAGGCATCCACCAAATACCCCTCAAAGTTAAGAACAGGATAAGAGAGGCACCAAACGTCCAAATGTTCCAAATGTCCCGTGTCCCAGGAAAAACAGAGCGAGCATGCAGCCCCTTGGGGGAAATGAATGAAGAATGAGAGTCACAGAGACCCCACCGTGCAAGGGGAGGGAGGGGGAAGGAATGAGACATTGTTAAAAAGTACAAAGCCGTATATGTGTATCTTCAAAGCCACATCAGGGATGGTCTGGGAAGGAAGACCAGCAGGCGGAAGCAGCGTCTGAGCTGAGGCTGCCCTGGTTAAGAAGAAGGAACTCAGAGCAGCCCCACTCAGGCTGGCAGGGTAGGAAGAACAGCGGTACACTGTCTTTTGCCATGATCAGTCATTCGCCCAGATGTGCTAAACAGAACACTGTAGGGGATTTAGCTGGTACTGAATGGGGATGTCTTTTTCATTGTAACAGATATACAAACATTTCCACGCTTTTTAATATATACCTAGCATCAGACCCACAATGTCACAGTATTATTGCCGACATGAAGGAGGAAGTAGTAAGCTTTGTTGTTACCCACCTGACGCAAGGGGCATGGACCACGGTGTGCCCCAGGGCTACTAGCTGGGTATATCTGAATTCATGAAGACAGTGGGTAAATATTGGAAATCGGACAACATTGTTTATGATAATTCTCCAAGAGATTGGCCCTGGCTTTTCTCAAACTTTGCAAGGTCTTGTTAATGCAAATTTTTTAAACATACAAAGCCAAACTTTGGAAGAAGGAAGTGTATTTGCTGGTGCATCTGGGCAGGCAGTTGCTTGGAAAATTGTGAAGGGAGCAAGATAAATATTTCATGCCCAGACAAACACAGGCTAGAGGTCTCCAGATGTAAAAAGAAAGGAAAGACCATGAGTGTTTATAGTAGTAATATCAGGCTTCCCTATATTTTGAGTACCTTATGTGGCACAGTGCTAATTAGGAAAAAAACTTTCTTTAACCATAAATTGTCTCGTTTTATGCCCGATCTTTCCTTTTGCCCCAGGGGAGAGTTTGCATTTATTAGAATAAGTTTATCATTCTGAAGAAATAATACAATAATTAAATTCAGAGATGAGGAATATTTTTATTATTTCCTTCCCTGCAGCATGATCTTCAGAAGAAAAAAAAAAGTTAAGAGAACAGTATTTCATATTATTTTCCCACACTGATTTTTTTGCAATTTCCAAAGTATTTCCTGTTTTTAGTGCTGTAATCCACTTATACCCTCCTCATAGAAAAAAGATGATCAAGGAGTATTTCTTGGTAAATGCTTTGGATTTATTCCAGCTTGTTTTGTAATAAAAAAAAAACATTCTGGAACATATTAGTTGGTAGAAATGAAGCAGGGATGGTAGGGACAAGCTTCTTTAATGACAGCATATTCTATGTGTAGAGCATGTTGAAAATACTACCGAGACAGAAAATCGAAACAGAACTGAGTATTGAGAATTACTGAGAACACTGTGTGTGTGTGTGTATGTGTGTGTGTGTGTGTGTGTGTAGAGAAAGAGAAATATCCTTACTCAATATTAAAAAATGTGCATTTACTTTTAGAACTTGAAAGCAGTATTGATTTCTAGTATTCTCATTTATCACTAAATCATTTTCCCCAGGAGAAGAAAATAACGCAATAGAGAATTTGTTGATACGATGAATTACTACAGAATTACTAAACCACAAACAAACCCATGCCTTTATGGATACAAGTGTGATTTATTAAATCCAAAGAAATCATAATGGTGTCCCTGACTCCAAATCCGAATGTATGTGAAAATTAAGAGCAGCAGCTACCTACAATATTTAAAACTAACTTCAGAATTCACTCAAGAAGTGGGTTAGTGTATTAATGAAAGTTCTAAAACAGGATAGGACCCATCATTGCCCGTGGGCATATAGAGAAGAAATCAAACACAACACTGAAAATGGTTTGTTCTAAAATGAAGTGTGGTTAGAGTTGAGAAGAGAGAGATCACTGTCCAGAAAACAGTTGAGAAGGCTTCATAGAGGAAGTAGCATTTGATTTGGATCCTGAGAAATATGACTTGGACATGCAGAGATAGGTAGGAATAAGAGAAAGAAGTTCTAGAAAGAGGAAGCAGAATAAGCAGAGAAACAGAGACAAGCGTAGGATGTTTAGCCCTCAGGAAAATGAAATCTGTTGGGAAAAAGCCAATGTGTATGAAGGAAATTACTCATAATAGCAAGAATTAAGTATGAACTATATGCGAGACACTATGATGCAAATTAGGTCAGGCCCTTTCTTCTGCTGATTAATATTCATACAATTAAATGCCGGTGTTGGGGCGCCTGGGTGGTTCACTTGGTTAGGTGTCTGACTCTTGATTTCGATTCAGGTCATGATCTCAGGGTCATGAGATGGAGCTTGGCATAGGGCTCCACGCTCAGTGGGGAGTCTGCTTGAGATTCTCTCTCTCCCTCTTCCTCTGCCCCACCCCCTCATGGCTCTCTCTCTCTCTCAGATAAATAAATCCTTAAAAGAAATAAATAAATAAACTCAGGTGTTATTTCTTCAGGGGAATCACACTACACGGTTGGGGTTCCCTGTGCCTCCTCTCCTCGTTCCCACATTTTTCTGTCAAAGCACTTATCACACCTGACAGGAATTGCTTATCAGTGTTCTTTTTTATCTGCACATTCTAGAAAGGCAGGGAAGGAGTTTGTCTTGCTCATCAGCATATTCCCAGCACTTAGAATAGAGGCTTTTACAATGTGTAATAATCATTTGTGAAAGGGAAGGAGGGAGGGAGAAAGGAAAGAAAAGAAAAGAAAAGAAAAATGACAGCCAGGGCCATATCTTGGAAAGCCTGAATGTCAGATCAAAAAGTTAAAACTTC
The DNA here is from genome assembly GCF_004348235.1 of Phoca vitulina. NCBI lineage: Eukaryota > Metazoa > Chordata > Mammalia > Carnivora > Phocidae > Phoca > Phoca vitulina. The sequence continues at coordinate 13,532,503 of NW_022589728.1, read as the reverse complement.
AGTAGGTAAAGGTATGTCATTGAAAGTTTCTGAGCTGGATTCTGGGAGATGGGGTGGCTGAGATGATCAAACCACAGGCAGAGGGTGTTTCATTGGGCTCTAATGCCGCGGATGAACGGGGCGGTCCAGCTGGACGAACCATCACATGCCAATAGCTTAGTCAAGTACATATGGGTGGTTGACAGAACCTTAGGTGATGGAGAAGTTTCAGGTCTTTAATAGCCACAGATGATGTGAGTTTCAGGATCCTCTCTCTTCTCCAGCCAGTGGACTCTATCTAATGTCTCCAGAGACATAAAAATGCCACCAGAAAGTGCGTGGTACTGTAGAAAGAGAAGCAGCCTCTTCTGGAACAGCTGATTATTTATTCAGGATAAACATTTTTAGTTGAACTATAACCCACATGTAATGTCATACGGAATTAAACGGGTGTGTTTGACTTGGTTCAGCTCATAGTTCTGATGCAATGCACAAAGGGCTGGATTTGAGGTAAAGCCTGGATACAGGCCCAGCTCCACCATTTATTAGCCTGATTTAAATCCTTTTTTCCTCTAAAAGCATTATTTTAAGTATTCACTAAGACTCGTTTTTCATCTTTCTAATCATATGAGTAAATTTTTCTTCCATCTAAAGTCAGAAGAACATGCTAGAGAGAGCATGTTTCTTGAACAATTATTGACCTTTTTATTCTTAAGTAGAAATGGTTGAAGTAAATACATTATATGTTAATTAAAAAAAAGAAATGGTTGAAGTATACACATATTATTTATTAATTAGCTTAACCTAATATTAGTTTAAGGTCTTAAAGCTAACTAAAGGTCTAGAAATTATAAAATTTACTGATGCATTAAGCCCTTACAATTTCACAAGGCTAATAAGATTAAAGGATATTCATAATTAAAATTTAATTAGACTAAGTACAATTTTATATTTTTAAAAATTAAATAATTTGTGGTTACAATAATAACTTATTGGGCCCATAGAGCTAATACAGAATTTTTTCAAATTTTAATCATGACAAATCATACCCATATCTTGCCTTACCTAAAATATTAAGCTAACAATTTTTATGAGGTAAGAAGATCAGAGGAAAAATATGTAGAGTTTCTAGAAGCTAAAATTAAATTACTCTTATGTGGTAAAAGAGTCTTCTTTTTAAAAAAATGAACCTCAATAATGTGTGATCCATTCATCTCCAAAATTTTCTGAAAGAAGTTGAAAATGGAGAAGAAGGAAAAGAAGACAGGAGAGAGAGCACTGGCTTCAAATGTGAAATCACCACTGTAAAAAGCTAATTACCTTCTTTCCTCACAGAGAAGAAAGGTGTGCAAGGAATACCACTTTCTCTCTCATTTACACACACACATGCACACACTCAGACAAAACACTTAAGCACCAACACTATAAAGTAAAAAGGAATCTCCTGTTTTAAATAATCTCTCTTTTAGATCAATAAGGCAGATGAGCCCTTCTGAGGGTTTCTTCCCCTTTATGTTCTAATGTGTAGCTCAAATAGACAATCATGATTGTGTCAAAAGTTTCTCAAAGTAGCCATTGCAACTCCAGTTCAAACATGGTGTAATTATGCCAGTTAGAGAGATAGGCACTTAAGTTAAAGCTTTAAGGGAGCAGGTGTTTGTCCCGGAGGGCCAAACACACTGAGAAGATCCCATGAGAACTGCAATAGACAGTAGGAATGGTTCTTGGACAACTTCTGGTCTCTAGAGTATGCCTACAGACCAGTCATCACTAATTGGAAACCCAAAGAATTTCCCAAAGGGCAGAAGAAACAAAATAAAACATTTCTCAGGAATACAAAGATAAGACTGAAGAAAGTTCTGATACGTTTTTGAAGAGGTGAGCCAAGCCAAAGTTCGTCCAAAGAACATCAGTCTAATGAGAACTGAACTCATCAGTCCTTAGTGTTGTCTGGAGGATGGATTTCTGGAGCCTGTGCCCATCCTTCCCTCTAGACTTCCTCCCTGGACTCACAGGAGAAGGTGAGGAGGGCATATGGTGACACAGGGAGTGGAGGTGTTCATATCAAGGCAGTTTTTTACCACAGATAATAATGTTCATGTTTAATCAGATAAGGAAAGAATCCTTAAAATGATTTCTCATTCCTAGGAGAGAAAATAAACTTATTTGAAATAAACTCAGCAATAGCAAAGAAGAAATCAGGAGTTCAGACAGAACCTGGGTTCCACCAATTATCACGGTTGAAGAGATTCCTGAGTGGAAGGCTCAAGGGGCCCCACGGGAGCATCCACTCATGAGTCAAGGGTCCTGGGCCTCAACGGCCGGGGGTTCTTTCATAGATCTCAGTGGAACTTCCAGGATGGTTGGCTACAGACTCCCCCAAATACCATGTGAAAAACCTATCACTCAAAGATAAGTTTATTAAGCTTATGGCAATGAGAGGGAACACCACCCTGACAGAGTCTTAGAAGGGAATCAGAGGGGAGAAATCAGGGGGAGGATATTTACAGCATTTGAGGGGCTTGGCTGAGTGATATTCTGCAAAGCAAGAAACTAGTTGGCATTGGGCAGAAGTGATGCCAAAATATTTTTGATTGGGTGGGCGTAGTGAGGAGAGAGTCTTAGAGTGGCTCTGGTTAATGATGTTAGTACTGATGAATAAGCAATTTGAGTTGGTTCACAGTCTTATCTTCGAGGAGCAATTATTTCCTGGAGTAAGCAGCTAACTTACTTTTGCCTGGTCTCAATATTGTCTACAATGCTTCTTCCTAGAATTATTTAGCACCAGGACAAAAACCGTCAGTTTGGCTTTTCATGATATACATCATCACAGAGGTTATGAGTGTGGGCTCTGGACTTGGACTGCCCGTTTTCAAATCACAAATCCTTAGCTAATGAGCTGTGTGATCGAGGCCACTGAACTACCTTTCCATGTCTCTGTTTTCTCATCTGTATGATCACAGTTTATATTTACTGACCTACGCCTACTGTGTTCCAAATGCTGTTTTAAGTATTTTATTTAATTCTTTACAAGAGCCCAGTGGGGAGGGCACAGTTGAGCACTTTTGTCAGGTGAGGAAACAAAAACAGAGAAGTTTAAGAACTCTCCCAACAAGTCCCAAGAACATGGGGGAACCACGATGTGGCCTGTGGTAGGCTTCGGAGAGCTCCCAGCTGATTGCTATCATGGACCGCCTGCCCCACGCTCACTGAGAGGATTGAAAGGGATAATCAGTGTGAGACACCTGGCTCCTTACATGTTGATAAGTAATCACTAAATGTGAGCTGCTACCGTTAAACTATTAAAATGAAAACTCAGCGAAAGTGCGGATTTAGGGAGAAAATGGGATGTAGAAATGGCTGTCTGTGATGTTGAGATTTCGGAAGGTGCAAAGTGTAAAAGTCATAGCTGTTTTGTAAAAAGAGAAGAAAAAATTCCCCTGTAACATAAAAACAGGTAGCATACCTTGCAGTCCTTATCGCTGCACCAAACAGGTTACAAGACTTGCAGAAATTCGATATTATGCGACACTCTGCTACCCCCACCTGAGAGATAGGAAAGAGTCTTCCAAGTTGAAATAGAGGATAGCACATCTCCGTGGGATGTAGTGGTATCTTCTCTCCATCTTTAACATTTAGTTCTAAACAACCTCCCCTGAGCAGTCTGAAAACCCCACTGACCAGAGGAATGACTAAATGCCTTATCCTGTCAAGGCAGCTCTGCCCCAGACATAAAAGTCTGAGACAGCAAAGGAGCCAAAAAATCCTGTAGCTGGTGTGTGTGTCTCCCTGATGGAGCAACATGATGGTAATAATAACGAACATGTTCAGTGCTCCCTATATAAAGCATCCTCTAAGTGTTCTGTAGCTCTTAATGCTCATTCAGTGAGGTGGCTCGTTCAGTTAAGAGTCTGCCTTGGCTCAGGTCATGATCTCCGTGGGATGTAGTAGTATCTTCTCTCCATCTTTAACATTTAGTCCTAAACTACCTCCCCTGAGGTGGTGCCTGGGTGGCTCAGTCGTTAAGCGTCTGCCTTCGGCTCAGGTCATGATCCCAGGGTCCTGGGATCGAGCCCCGCATCGGGCTCCCTGCTCAGTGGGAAGCCTGCTTCTCCCTCTCCCACTCCCCCTGCTTGTGTTCCCTCTCTCACTATGTATCTCGCTCTGTCAAATAAATAAACAAAATCTTTTTTAAAAATAAATAAATAAATAAAAATAAATAAACTACCTCCCCTGAGCAAGGAGACTGATTCAGTTCATTGCAGAATAGGTAAGCCATGGTGTCCTAAAGAGAAGTCTAGAGTTGGAAGTGACCAAGACCTAAAACACGGGTTAGCAGAACAGAGAAGGGAGAGGTATTGTTATAATTAAGCTCGGTGATGCTTTTTAAATGGCATATATTCAGTTAAATACAGAGGAAGTTTGCTGGGGGCTGGGAAGAAAAAACAGAAGCAGGGGTCGAGGTAGATTTAAAGAGACGTGGGAAAAATTAAAAGGCAAAGTTTTTACCTCGTGGAGGGAATAGTAAAGATAAACCAGAGGGAAAGAGTCGGGGCGCTGGCCCAGAGAGGGCGCAAGGTAAACAGGAGCTGATGGGCTGATGGTGAGTGTCATTAAACCGTTGATCTTAGTGGGAATTTCTTCATCAAATGACCTAATTGTCTCCCTGAAGAAAACAAGAGCTCTTGTTCCTAACTAGGTGACAGGCACAGTTCCGTGGAGCATAGAGTAGACAGAACTGTGACCTGTGACCGGCAAGAATGAAAACCCAAGTGGGCTGAAGAAGCCAGCAGAGATCTGGGCAGGAGAGGCTTGTGGAAATCTAGTAATCTAGTGTAAAAATGAGAATAAATGTTATTTGTTGCTGTCTGCTTTTTTTTTTTTTTTTAAGATTTTATTTATTTATTTATTTATTTGACAAAGAGAACTTGTTGGGGGTGAGAGAGGGGAACACAAGCAGGGGGAGTGGGAAAGGGAGAAGCAGGCTTCCTGCAGAGCAGGGAGCCCAATGCGGGGCTCGATCCCAGGACCCTGAGATCATGACCCGAGTGGAAGGCAGACGCTTAACGACTGAGCCACCCAGGCGCCCCCGTTGCTCTGTTTTGAGGGGATGTGTAGATATACCTACTTTGGGGTAGAAGCTGAGCCCCAGGGCCCAAGTGCCAGGTACCCCATGCTTCAGGGCAGGAGGGCAGCCAGCTCTGGGTGCGGGAGGGCAGAGGAAGTTGGCAGTGGGGAGAATGCAGCATGTAGAGGGCAGTTGTCCCAGCGAGAGCTGGGGAGGAGGCAGAAAGGGAGCCCTGGAAGCCAAAGCCAGCAGGTGACGGATTTTATGGGAGGGCCTCCGTGCCGGGTGGGGAGATCGCTGAATTGTCCCTGCGCCAGGGAGCGAGGCGAGCCTCCTCCATCTCCAGGGTGAAGTCCTCAGAAAGGACTGCAGTGCATACTCACTAGCTGGCCCTTGTCTGCGCGGTCACACGCCTGGGGCGGTGGGTCACAACCAGCGCAGGGCCCCACTCCGCCAGCGTGGGACCTGGAACCGCAGGGGAGTTCATGCCACCGGCAGCTGGAGGGGACGGACCTGCTGTGAACAATGACAATGCTTGAGGCATGCCGCACGCTTCCCAGAAGCCCTTCCAGAAGGGAGGCCTGCTGGCTGCAGCAGCGACCCCAACCAGGAGCACACCCCACTGACCTGCCCTCCTTTGGCCACTCACACTTCTACTCCCTCAGCCTGCTTCCCGAGAGCACCTCCCAGGTGAGCTCCCCGCACTCAAGTCTCGTCTTGGTTTGCTTTGGGGAAAACCCCAAACTAAGACGGTCTCCATTGCTTCCGTGTGAGCGGAATGCGAAGACTTCCACGGCAGGAAACTCTGCCCTGAGTTCAGCCTGACAAAAAAGCACAGTAGAAAGTGCCCACCTGGATGCCGAGCCTCACGCACAAGAGGAGTGCCATCCCAGGGGCTCTGGGCCTTGCAGTCAAAGATGCGTGCGTCGGGCTGCCTGAGCCTCCCTTTCTTTCATTCTCTTTATCTCTCCATCAGAGTGTCTGGCTGCCTCTTTCCTCTGTGTCCTGCCAGCAATTATACTAACTGCACAAACGGTCCAGTTAAAGAAAAAAAGAAAAACGGGCAAAAGGATTTGAATAGACGCTTCACAGAGGAAGACATGTACATAGCCAGTAAGCACATAAGGGGTTCTCAACATCGTTAGCCATGGGGTAAATGGAACCACATGGGGGAAAGGAGAAACCACTACATGCTCACTAGAGTGGCTAAAATTCAAAAGAGTAATAGGAGTCGGTAGGAGTATAAATGGTACAACCCCTTTGAAAAGAATTGGCAGTTTTATATAAAGCTAAACAAATACTCATGGCTCAGCAATTCCACTCAAGAATTCCTCCCCAAGACGAATGGAAAAATATGACCAATACGCAAAATGTAGAAGCCATCCAGGTGCCCCTAAGTAAGAGAATAGGTAAATAGATGCTAGCATATTTCTATAGAGTAATAAACACGGATGCACATGAAAATATTGGGCTGAGCAAGAAGAGGCTTCTCAAAAGAGAATGTAGTAAATTCTACACGAATTCTTAGGACACACAAAATTAATCTGTATAGTTGAAAAATGAAAAAGAATGATTGCCTTGTTGGGGGTGAGGATAATGATTGGAAAGGGGTAAGAGAGAACTTTCTGGTGTGAAGGAAACGTTCTGTATTTTGACGAGTTTTGAGTTCCACAACTTTATGCATCTGTCAAAACCCACAAAATGATACATTTAAGATATGTATATTTCATTCTATGTAAATTTTACCTCAGAGGGAAAAAAAGAACCATAAACAAATACTGAATTCTAATTAATGATACATATAATGAAGTATTTAGTGGGAAATGTACTAAAGTTCACAACTTACTGTGAAGTACATTTAAAAAATGGGATTAATGTGTGCATAGACTTACTTTAGTAAGTGTGGGAAAATGTGACTTGTAAGATCTAGGACTTGGTATATGGTGCTCACTGTCCTCTTCTTTTTGGTGGCTTTGAAATTCTCCATAGAGTAATCTTCAGAAAATCAGGAATGACAACAATAAAAGAATAGCTGCTTTTATTGAGAAATTATTTTGTGCCATGCCATGCTCTCTGTTATCCCTATAATACCTAATTTTTTAATTCTCTCAAAATCCTGAGGCCAGATAGTATTATCACCATTATCCTCAGGAGGGAAAACTAACACCCAGAGAGGTTAACTTAACTCCTCCAAGATCAAATGGCTTAAGATAAAATGATGAACCTACTTTGGAAACATTTTAACAGTTTTCTATAAAACTAAATGAATATTATGGTGCAGAAATTCCTCTCAAGAAATCCTTCCCAAGAGAAAGGGAAACATACATCCATGAAAAGGCCTGTACAAGAATGCTTGTAGCAGCTTTATTTATAATATAGAAATCAAGGGGCGCCTGGGTGGCTCAGTTGTTGAGTGTCTGCCTTTGGCTCAGGTCGTGGTCCCAGGGTCCTGGGATCGAGCCCCGCATCGGGCTCCCCGCTCAGCAGGAAGCCTGCTTCTCCCTCTCCCACTCCCCCTGCTTGTGTTCCCTCTCTCGCTGTCTTTCTCTCTGTCAAATAAATAAAAAATCTTTAAAAAAAATTTTTTTTAAAATAGAAATCAAATCCAGATCTTTCCCAGTTTATGCTCTTAACTTTCAGGATATCCTGGTTAAAAAAAAAAAAATAAGAGCATATTCTCTGTCCTCAAGCAACTCTTGTTTAGGTGGGCAACCCGGTGTATATTTACAAAACAATGTGTGTCTCTCTGCTTTTCTTGGTTCTCAATATCTCTGTCTTGATCATGACTCCCAGAAAGTGCGAGGACACCAGGCTAAGGGTGAGGAGTCAGAGCCAAGAAGATGAGATGCTGTCTGAGAGCCAGGAAAGGGTGAGAAGGGGGGGCTGGCAGCACAGCGGCCACATGTCTGAGGAAACCAGGGAAAGGCTGGCCACAGGGCAATGGTGGTCAGAAGGGCCACACATCCACACACAGTGGCCCCCAGAGATTTCCAATGCCCTGAGACCAGAAGAAAACCATGCCAAGAGGACATTAAGTCTCAGGCCAATATAAAGTCTAAGGCAAGAGTTTGGGCCACAAAAAGAACTGGATTTATAACCATAGGACCTAGTTGTTGTTGCTGTCATTGAATAGATTTTATTTTTTTAGAGCGGTTTTAGGCTCACCACAAAATTGAGCAGAAAATACAGAGACTTCCCATATATCCCTTGCCCCAGCCAGGTACAGCCTTTCCCGCTATCAAAATCCCCCACCAGAGTGGTACATTTGTCACAACTAATGAACCTACATTGATTGACACACCATTATCACCCAAATTCCATAAGGTACATTAGGGTTCAGTCTTGATGTTGTATTTTCTATGGGTTTTGACAAACGTATAATGGCATGTGTCCACCATTATAGTATACAGAGTAGCTCCATTGCCCTAAAAATCCCCCATGTTCTACCTGTCCCTACCTCCCTCACCCCTAACTCCTGGCAACCATTGATCTTTTTTTTTTTTTTTTGTAAGATTTTATTTATTTATTTGACAGAGAGAGAGAGAGCACAAGCAGGGGAAGCAGCAGGCAGAAGGAGAGGGAGAAGCAGGCTTCCCACTGAGCAGGGAGCCTGATGCGGGGCTCGACCCCAGGACCCTGGGATCGTGACCTGAGCCGACGGCAGACGCTTAACCGACTGAGCCACCCAGACGCCCCAACCACTGATCTTTTTAATGCCTCCATAGTTTTGCCTTTTCCAAAATGTCATATAGTTGAAATCCTACAGTATGTAGTCTCTTCAGATTGGCTTCTTTTAATTACAAACATGCATTCAAGATTCCTTCATGTCTTTTCATGGTGTGATAGCTCATTTCATGTTAGTGCTAATTAATATTCCATCGTCTGGGCATACCGCAGTTCATTTAGCCATTCACCTACTGAAGGACATCTTGATTGCTTCCAAGTTTTGGCAGTTATGAATAAAGATTCTATAAACATCCATGTGCAGGTTTCTTTGTGGACATAATTTTCCAACTCATTTGGGTAGATAGGAGCAAGATGACTGGATCATATGGTAAGAATTTATTTAGTCTGGCAAGAAACTGCCAAACTGTTTTCCAAAGTGGATGTACCATTTTCCATTCCCACCAGCAATGAATGAAACTTCTTGTTGTTCCACATCCTCACCAGCATTTGGTATTGTCAGTGTTCCAGAATTTGGCCATTCAAATAAGTGTGTAGTAGTATCTCATTGTTTTAATTGGCATATGCCTAAAGATACATGATCTTGAACATCTTTTCATGTACTTGTCATCTGTATAGTGTTGTGGAGGAAGAATTTCCTCTAACCTGGACCTTCTAGCTGGACTAAAAATCAAATTGACATGAGACAGATTAACAGAAGAAAATCAAATTTAATAGTGTTCATAAAGGGAATCCACACAGACATGGAAACTCGAAAGACAGGCAGGCAACATGATGCTTATGCGAGCTAAGGAGAGGGGTAGGGCCTAAGGACATAAAGGGGAGAAAGACTGTTAACAGGAAGGTGAAAGGAGATGTTTGGAAAACAAAAGTTGCTCTCTCAGGTAGATAAGTTTCTTAGGTAAAGGGGAGTCTCTGATCATAGCCCTCTTCCTGGTATAAGCAGGCAGCTGAGAAGGAGGCAAAGAGCTTTTCTTGAATCTGCTGGGTTTGGATTTCTTTTAACTCAAAATAATGTTCACACAAAAGTGGCCCATCTTGAGAAGACCCGCCCTTAACCCCTACAATATCTTCTGTGGTGAGGTGTCTGTTCAGGGCCTTGGGCCATTTTTTTAATCGGGTTGTTTCCTTATTGTTGAGGTTTAAGACTTCTATGTACATTTCAGATAACAATCCTTTACCAGATACGTATTTGGAAATATTTTCTCCTTCACAGTGTGTGGCTTGTCTTTTCATTCTTTCGACAGTGACTTTTGCAGAGCAGAAGTTTTTAATTTTAATGAAGTTCAGCTTATCAATTATTTCTTTCAGAGATCATACCTTTGATGTTGTATTTTAAAAGTCATCACCACATCCAAGATTTTCTCCATAGGGCTGAGGGTACCATAATATGCCACCCCAAAATATGCTTCTTTGGCATATGGATTTGAGCAAAAGGTCACCAGCAGATAAAAGAAAAGCTCTAAAAACAGGTCACGGTTTCCTTTTCTGAAGGAAATTTGCATTTAAAAGGAAATTTCCATTTGTAGAGATGTCTCTCTCTCTTCCTTACCAGGAAGAGGACTCTTAACAACTTTTATCAATGGAGAGGCAGTGATTTCAATCTGCATAACAAACATGACTAAATAATGCTATTTACCACACTTTCCCCAGTCACCTTCCATAGCTTGCCTCCCCAGCCCATGAATAGGAGGAATCTCTCTGTACATTAACAATTTAAGAAACTTATTATTTAAGGGTTTTAAAGCACCAAGAATAATGTTATGGAACTATGTAAAAAACAATAACCAAAGCTAAAGAGACCTAACACTGTAACCACTTCCACTTGTGGGGGAGCAAAATACACCTCACCAAAATATACCTCTTTAACATATTGATTATTTTGAGCTGGTTATTTTTATGAAACTGCAGGCACAGGGAAAACTCTGAAAACCCAATAAAAGTTACCCTTTTGTAGGAGACATTTACATTTATAAGGGAAATCTCCATTTGTAAGGTGTCTCCCTCTCAGTACCAGGAAGAGAAGAATTACTCTAAATCTCTAAAAACTCAAAAAAAATATCAATCAATCAGTCTCTAGAAACTCTTATCAATGGAGAAAGCAAGGACTTAAATCTCATAACAACCTTACCTTTGTTTATGCTTTTCCTGGTAACCTCCCATAACTAGCCTCCCCTCCACATTTTCTTTAGTCTTAAGCTAGTGATTATTTAAGGCGGCAGCATGGGCCATTTCTGAGGGTTACTCAGTTTCTTTGAGTATCTCCCATGTACAGTGGAGGTGTACATGTTAGTAAACTTTTGTTTGTTTTTCTCCTGTTAATTTGTCCTTTATTACAATGGTATTGTTGGCGAGCCCTCTTGCTCAACTATAGATTCCAACAGTTAAAACCAGAAATAGATAAGACCACTAAACCCATGTTCTAACTAAAACTCATTGTGCTTATTTCTAATTGCACTTTCTTGGGGAATTGATGAAGGTGTTTTGCAATGAACTGGAATATCCCAAACACCAGACCAGAAAAGCCCTTATAGCAATGGAATGCCTAGAAGACACCAGTCCCCTTCCTTGCCCACAATCATGGGCTGAACACATACTGACCCGCACCCATGATCTTGTGCCTACTCTCTGTCACACACCCCTCTGAAGCTCTCCTTATAAAGCCCTAGGAATCTATCTTGCCGGCAGAGAGGCTGGTTGTTAAGGCTTGAGCCTGCCACCTCCCCTGGCTGCCAGCCTCCAAAATAAATTTCTCCCTTTCTCTTTTCCAAAATCTTGTCTCTTGAGTTATTGGAGTTATTGGCTTATCTTGCAAGGAGTTCATTGGAGTTTGTTCGGCAACAACGTTGGTAAACCCAGCCAGAAACTATGCTTTTGATTTGTCCATCACCCTCAGGAACCCTAGGATGGAGCAGGTGTCTGTGGCAGTGTGCCAGGGCTTACAAATTCATTTTGTTCCTTTCTTGAGTTAGCAGCTGGGATAGATCGTTCAATAACAGTATCTCAGCCAAGAACCTAGAAGAGTAGAGGGAAATTATTTTTCCTCCCTGACACACTTCACCTGTTTTCTGGGTGGTGTGAGAAAATCCTAGCTGGAGCTAATTTGGGACTTGCAAACAGATACATGTGTCCTTATTGCTGTGAAGACTTGGGCAAATAATCTCTCTGCCTTAGTTTCCTTGTCTATAAATGGGAATAATGATAGTTTTGCACACAGAAAGAGTTAGGGGTTCCTGGAAAAAGACAGACATAGCTCTCTTGACATAAGAAAAGTCATTTTAGGCCCCCATCTATCCTGTGAAAGAATCTAACAACAAACAGCCACTATCAGGCCAGGAGATAGCCTAATCATATGAGGGACAATAAATCAGTGGTAAAATTCCCAGTGCTGATTCAAAAGTGAAGACTGACTTGAGGCACATTCTCGAGTTATCTTTGCAGGATCTAAACCCCTTTGAGCACTCAGACATGGATCAACAGGAGCCAAAGAACTGCTGATGCTGACCCTTGCTGCTTTCATGAACTTGACCTGGATTCAGTCACCTCTAAATGACTTTTGCCCCAATTCCATGCTGTATTCCCCATTGCGCAAACCCCTTCATGAATATGCATGCACCCTTAACTTAAAACTTCTCCAATTTTGTTGTTCAAGGGGGACACTGCTTTGGGAAAGAGCCCCGGTGTTCTCCTTTACTTGTTGCAAGTAAAACCATTCCTTTTCTTACTCTTTGGCTTGACTGTGTCTTTTGACTCAACATCCACCACAAGGCAAACCCAGTTTCCAGTAATAGTTCTAGGGCTTGGAATTGTTGTTAGTATTGCCAAATGACAAAACGGAAACGATTTAGTGACAAGTGTGATACCCTTTATGCAAGGAAAAACAAACCATGCACTGGGGGAATACAGTGCCTCACAAGCTGTGGAGCACTGATCCGGAGGATTTGGGGGCAAGAGCCAGTTTTATAGAATGGTAGAAGTGACAATGTGGAGACACACATGTTTGACTAGGAGGTGGGGGGTTTCCTTATAAGACTAGCGAGGCCTATTTTCCAGGGTAGGTGAGCGAGCTAAAGCTGACTTGGAAGATTATTAATTGGTGTGTGTTAGATGTCCATGACAGGTGTTTCTTGTAAGTTCAGGCTGACTTAAGTTTAGATTTGTGATGTAGGCTGGGCCACTGAGGAGGCCTCCATTTTGTGGATCCCAATATATGAATTACCATTATCAGCATTAAATGAGTTAGCACAGAGAAGAGGTCCTGGCGCATAACAAGGAGTCACTGAAGGTTAGTAGATATTATTGGTGGTGATGGTTCTTGTTATTAGCCAATCATAGATGTTGTCTGAGCTGTAAGGTCTTAGGAGCTTCTAACTGGCCACTCCTGACACTCTCTTTCTGTCAGCCTCTTTGGCTCTATGTGTCTTTGCCTCAACTAGTTGTAATATGGAGCTCAAGTATGTATGAGTGTGTGTGTGTATTTTAATTTGTGCTTTATTTATTGTATAAATAATTTATTGCACAAATAATAGTTTCTTGTTCCTAGCCTCTTCTATGAGTTATAATCCTTTTAATATCTCTCTGTTAACACACCTTCACCACCCTCTCCTCATCCTTACTTCCCTACTGTTACCAAACTCAAACAAACTAAACTTAGCTTAAATGGCTTTTTATTGGGACGCCTGGATGTCTCAGTCAGTTAAGCATCTGCCTTTGGCTCAGGTCATGATCCCAAGGTCCTGGGATCAGGTCCCACATCGGGCTCCCTGCTCAGCGGGGAGCCTGCTTCTCCCTCTGCTGCTCCCCCAACTTGTGCTCTCTCTCTCTTTGACAAATGAATAGATAAAATCTTTTTTTAAAAAATGGCTTTTTACTGTGAATTGCCCATGCTGGATCAATAGCCTTCAACAGGCCAAAAACTTCATCCCTCCTTTGAAATTTCTGCTTGTTTTGTTCCTATACTCATTGCATTGTGAGAAAACAATCTCATTTTAAATTGACTTACAGAGATATTCAAAACCACCAAGTTTGACTAGTTCTCAAAACCAACGCCAATGTGGCATTTCTAGGCATTAAAAAAAAGCAATGTCACCATCTATGTAGCAAGTAAGAAGTCATTAACTATAGAAAACACACACACATCATAGGCAATCTAGAACTGTTGAACGTGCAGCTTTGGAAGCCTGACCTGCCACCATTAGCTGTGTGACATTGAGCAAGGCTGGTAAGCTTGCTGAGCCTCAGTTGCCTTAACTACAAAATGAGAATAATTCTGTGTACCTCTTGTGAAGACTAAATGAGGTATTTACCTTAAAATGCTTGCTACACAAGGCTGGCCTTATAAAATACTGACAAATATTTTCAAGTCAAATGGTCTTAAATTTGAATTGTCACTTTTATACACATCTGAACCTTGGGCAGTACCAAAGCTTTTCTAAAAAATCTTTAACTCATTGGATGTGCATAATTTTGTTCTAAACTATTTCATGTGACTCACGGGCCACAGACTCACTTGTTTGTGTGTATGACTCATTTGATCTGGGAGCTAGTGTGTCCCTGAACTGGGACAAGGATTTTGAGCCCTATTATCATGCATGACCAGGAAGAGATCAAAGTAGCCTTTATTTTTCTTTCTGAAACTTAATACAAACTGACAGACCATAAGCAGCAATTTCTGCATCCTGTGTCAGTTCCAAGGAGCACACCCTACCTCCTGACCTTTCCCTGACCTCTACCATTCCTCCAGGCACCAAAGGAAATCGACTTCCCCACTCACCCCTTCTCTCCTCTTTGCCTGACTCTCCAAGATCTGCCAAATAAAAAGTGTCAAACTTCCAGGTTCCTTTCAAAACATTGTACTGTACTTGTTTGTTTGAAGAAAAGAAAGGAAGGGGCGCCTGGGTGGCTCAGTCGGTTAAGCGTCTGCCTTCGGCTCAGGTCATGATCCCAGGGTCCTAGGATCGAGCCCCACATTGGGCTCCCTGCTCGTTGGGTAGTCTGCTTCTCCCTTTCCCCCCTACCCCCCCGCCGCCCCGCTCGTACTCACTATCTCTCTCTCTCAAATAAATAAAATCTTAAAAAAAAAGAAAGAAAGAAAAAGAAAGGAAGGAAGAAGGAAAACTACACATGGTTCCTGCCCCTGGAGAAGCTGACAGGAAGGACCACCACGCAATTCAGCATGAAGTATGCAACTCCTAGGAAGGGGATGAGCTGAAGATGATTTTGGATTTGGTTGGGGCAATCGGGCCCCTAAAATGTATGTAATTATTCCAATCTTAAGTGGCTACTGAATTGAGGAGGTGGAAGAGAAACTTTTGATTCAGTCCTGGATAAACCTTTTGGCAACTATGGGAGCTTGGACAAATTTTATATGAAAGCCAGTAGTGGGGATAGAAGCTGCTTTCATCTAATAGTGTTTGTAAAAATCCTTTGGGGACTTAATAAAAAGTTGTTTTTTTTTCAAAATTCAGAATACAAATGACAATTA
Source organism: Phoca vitulina (assembly GCF_004348235.1). Taxonomy (NCBI): domain Eukaryota; kingdom Metazoa; phylum Chordata; class Mammalia; order Carnivora; family Phocidae; genus Phoca; species Phoca vitulina. The sequence goes on along the minus strand of NW_022589728.1, from coordinate 13,517,288 downwards.
GATAAAGGGAATCTTGAATGTCTCCTAATCTACTTTAAAATTCAGATCTTTGATGTTAAATTCAATGTTAAATCTAGCATTTCCAGTTTAATAATACTGAATTCAGTGTGGAATTGAGCATGATTGATGTTTTTGTGTGCAGAAGCTGTGCACCCTACCTGAAAATTTCTAACAGCCAGTTATTCTTTTTCATTATTATAAGAATAATTAGAGTAGAGCGGCCAGACTTAGCAAATGAAAACATAAAACTCGTGTATTCTGAAACTCAAATTTAACCAGGCATCCTGTATTTATCTGGTACCACTAAATTAGAGAAAAATCCAAAAAATAAAAAAAGAAATTAAAAGCTAAAATGTTGACAATCACATAAAACTAGGCTGGGCAGGGGTTGGTATCAAATTCACTGATAGCAGAAAATTAGTATATGAGGCAGGCACAGATACTGGACCCTGATTCTGCAGAACAAAGATACCCAGATAAAACCAGAGAAATTCCTCTTAATATAGACAACAAGTAAAAGTTAAAATGTCTATAACTAATATAAGATGGTTGAAAATTTAGAAGGAAATATCAATAACCTATTAGAAAAATAGGAAAAAGCTATGAAATAAAATTCACAGAAAACCAAGTCCAAATGTCTAAGAAACATGAAATAAATGGGAAAGTGTACAAAAGTAATCGAGATATTTTTACACCCATCAGGATATCATTCTCAAATGCCCAGCTAGAAAAGGGACAGCATTTTATTCCATTTAAAATGCCTTTTACTGAACCACTATCTTATACCCTACGTAAAAATTAACTCAAAAATGGATTAAAGACTTGAATATAAGAATTGAAACCATAAAACTCAAAGAAAACATCGGTGGTAGGCTACTTGTCATCAGTCTTGGCAATGGTCTTTTCAACTTGATTCCAAAAGCAAAAATAAACAAATGAGAGTCCATCAAACTAAAAAGCTTCTGCACAGCAATGAAATCATCAACAAAATGAAAAGGCAACATATGGAATGGGAGAAAATATTTGCAAATCATTTATTCAGTAATGGATTAATATCCAAAATATATATGGAACTCATGCAACTCAATATTAGAAAACAAATAATTCAATTAAAAATGGGCAGAGGTGGGGCGCCTGGGTGACTCATTTGGTTAAGTGTCTGACTCTTGATTTCAGCTCAGGTCATGAGATGGAGCCCTGCATCAGCCTCCCTGCTGGGTGTGGAGCCTGCTTAAGATTCTCTCTCTCCCTTTCCCTCCGCCCCTCCCCCATCTCTCTCTCTCTCTCTCTCTCTCTCTCTCTCTCTCTAAAAAAAAAAAAAAATGGGCAGAGGATCTGAATAGTCATTTCTTCAAAGAAGACATACAGATAGCCAACAGGTACACAAAAAGATGCTCATCATCACTGATCATCAGGTAAATGCAAATCAAAACCACAATGAGATATCACCTCACACCTGTTAGAGTGGTTATTATCAAAAAGACAAGACACAACCAAGTGTTAACAAGGATCTGGAGAAAAGGGGACACTTGTGTGCTGTGGGTAGGCATGTCAGTTGGTGCAGCTGCTGTGGAAAACAATTGGAGGTTACTAAAAAAGTTAAAAATAGGACTACAATATGATCCAGTATTTCCGCTTCTGAGCATTTATCCAAAGAAAATGAGAACACTAATTTGAAAAGATACATGCACCCCCATATTTATTGCAACATTATTTATAGTAGTTAAGATATGGAAACAACCATATGTCCATCAATGAATGAATGCATAAAAATTGTGATATATATATATATATATATATATAGAGAGAGAGAGAGAGAGAGAGAGAGAGAGATGTTTTTGGTGCAAAAAGGTGGTTTTTTTAAGCACGGGGACAGGACCCATGGGCAGAAAGAGCTGCACTGAGGTCATGAGGAGTAGTCCATTATACACTTTCAAGATGGGAGGGGGTTGGGGATAGCATAAGTCTCTGAGGAATTTTAGAAGCAAGGTTTCCAGAACCTTGAGGGGGCTAGCTCTTGTTGGGAAAAGGCTGAATATATATATATATAGAGAGAGAGAATATATATATTCTCTATATATAGAGCCTTGTCATTTGTGACAACATGGATGAATCTTGAGGGCATTACGGTGAGTGAAATAAGTCAAACAGAGAAACAAAAAATACTATATAATCTCACATGTGGAATCTAAAAACAAACAAACAAACCAAATGAAAAAAACACAAGTTCATAGATACAGAGAACAGATTGGTAGTTGCCAAGGAGGGATGGGGGAAGGGGTGGGGTGGGCGTGAACAAAATGGGCGAAGGAGCTCAAAAGGTATAAACTTCCAGTTATAAAATAAGATGAAAACAGGGAGGCAAACCATAAGAGACTCTTAACTCTAGGAAACAAACTGAGGTTTGCTGGAGGGGAGGTGGGTGGGGGGATGGGGTAACTGGGTGATGGGCATTAAGGAGGGCACTTGCTGTAATGAACACTGGGTGTTTTATGCAACTGATGAATCACTAAATTCTACCCCTGAAACTAATAATACAACATATGCTAACTAAATTGAATTTAAATAAAACATTTTAAAAATAAAATAAATAAGTCATGGGGATGTAATGTACAGAATGATGTCTGTAGTTAATAATGCTTTATTGCATATTTGAAAAAAGCTAAGGGAGTAAATCTTAAAAGTCCTCATCACCCCAAAAATAATTTTTATAACTATGCATGGTGACTGATGTTACCTAGACTTATTGTGGTGATCATTTCTTAACATACCCAAATATTAAATCATTGTGTTGCACCTGAAATAACATAATGTTATATGTCAATTATAACTCAATAAAATAAAATAATTGACACCAACAAAAAATTTTAAATAAATATATAAATAAAATGGCGTTCAGTGGGTTTATGTGGACCTTGATAATATCTGTGTCAAGGATTATTTAAGAAGAATAAAGAGGGGTATCCTGTTTCAACCCTAACTGATATATTGCAATTCAATTTTGTCACTAATCACCTAGAGTTAGTACAGACTTCACCACTTAAAGCCTTGGTCCTGAACACGATTGCCCCCACTTCAGACACCAGCCACAACTTCAAGGGGTCCCCACGCCACCAACACTTCTAGTCTACAAATGTGAAGGTTCCCACAAACCCCCTCAGTTTCAATAATTCAACAGGACAACTCACAGGATTTAAGAAATCAGTGTACTTATTGATGTGGGAAACAAAGGCAGAAGAAAAATTATTAAATTTCCTTACTGCCTACAGTCCATTGACAAGTCCTTGAAACGGGCAGAGTGACATTCATCTAGGGACTCATCTGCCTGATGTTAATACTTTGCTAGGGGCAAAAGGCAATCCTAGCCCAACCTCCCCCCACCCCCCCGCCCCCAAGGATCCTGTAAGTCTACTTTAACATATAAAAATTCCTTTGGAAACTTCTTTTATCTCTAAACCCCCCAAGATATATGTTGGCAATCATCCCCCAAGCATATGGCCCACCGATACACATCTGAAGGGTCTCATGATGAAGGTTTTATTAGATATATGACCTTTTCCCAACAATAGCTAGCCCCCTCAAGGTCCTGGAAACCTTGCTTCTAAAATTCCTTAGAGACTTACGCTATCCCAAACCCCCTCCCATCTTGAAAGTATATAATGGACTACTCCTCATGACCCCAGTGCAGCTCTTTCTGCCCGTGGGTCCTGTCCCCGTGCTTAAAAAAACCACCTTTTTGCACCAAAAACATCTCAAGAATTCTTTCTTGAATTCTTATGTCTTATGTCCTAATGCTTTCCTACATCACTCCTGATTACAGTTTTATTATAAAGGACACAACTCAGAGATAGTCAAATAATGGGATACAAAGAGCTAGGACTGGGCAGGTCACAAACATGAAGACTTGTGTCATCTCCTCAAGGAATCAAGGTATATCACCCTCCCAGCACATCAATGGGTTCACCAACTGGTAACTTCACTGAGTTGCAGTGTTCAGAATTGTTATGAGGTTTCATCAAATGGGTGTAATTGATTAAATCATTGCCCAAGTAACTGAACTCAATTTCCAGCCACCTTACCTTCCCCAAAGTTCAGCCAGCTGAAAATCCCAACCCTTGGTCTTTCTGGTGACCGACCTCCAGTCTACAGATCTAAGGGTCAATCATTAGCATCAACTCAGTGATCCAAGGGACTCATGAATAACAAAGACACTTCTACTTGAGAAATTCCAAAGGTTTTAGAAGCTTTATACCAGGAACCAGGGACAAAGACCAGACAAATTCTTATACAACAAAGGGTGAGGGAGGAGAGAAGTAAGCAGCTAGCATTTGAAAAATGAAGTACTCTAGATCAGTGTTTTTCAAACTTGAGGTTATGACCCATTCATGAATAGAAAAAACAATTTAGTTCACTAGGAACCAGTATTACTGATAATAGAACAGAACAGATAATATCAGATCATATCACGTCTAGTAAGGATAAGTTATTTTCTGAAATTTTTCTTTAGATAGATATAGATATACAACTAGACATAGATAAAGTCCATTAGACATATATATACAGATAAACACACCTACCTATGCATTTATATAAACATAAAATGGATTTTTACTGTGGTTTAAGATCAGAAAAATTTAAGGCCAATACCCCAAATGGACAAATAACATTTCAAATAATATTAGATATATTTTTAAAGATTTTATTTATGTATTTGAGAGAGAGCATGAGCAGGGGGAGGGGCAGAGGGACAAGCAGACTCCCCGCTGAGCAGGGAGCCGGATGCAGGGCTCAATCCCAGGACCCCGGGATCATGACCTGAGCTGAAGACAGACGCTTAACCCATGGAACCACCCAGGTGCCCCTACATTAGATATTTTTATTTTTAAGGTATTTTATTTTAAGATGCTTAACCCATGGAGCCACCCAGGCACCCCTACATTAGATATTTTTATTTTTAAGGTATTTTAAGATATTTTATTTTTAAGATATTTTTAAGTTGAGTTGCAGAGTAATATCATTTTATTCATATTTTCTTTTCAGTATCAATTACTATTAGGGCTTTAATAAACATTTTAGTTAGCATACCAGTTATTTGAAAATAATTCAGCATATATGATGAATTGTCCTTATTTCTCTTGTTAAAGCAAACACTTACTGCAATATCTATGTTAATTTTTTGTTTTACAACCCAGTCAAGGAGCTGAAAGTTGTAAATCTACTCTGCTCCATGGAAATGTAGCCACTCAATCATCAGAATAAGAAATTTTCAGTCAAGAATTCTCCCAAGAAAGAGTTCCTATTGAGTTATAGTGCTGTGATAGAGTACATTTCCAGATTTCCTATATTAATCGAATCCCTTTCACAACTGCTTGGTCTACAGGAACATTAATTCAATTATGTTAGAGGTATTTATTGTTCCAGGCCCCATGCTGAGCTCGGGAGATACAGTAGCTTAAAGGTAGATGTGGTATCTGCCAGATGCAAGTTTTATAAACAGAGGCAACAAAGCTGACCCGGGCAGTGAGAGAGGATACCCTGCAGAAGCAATGGTTGACATCGGAAGGTTGGCCACGTAGAAAGAGCAGCACTGGGTCCCAAGACAAAAGAGAGCCAAAGAAATGGAAAGGGCCACGGTGTAACTGGAGAGGTAGGTAACAAGAAGAGAGGCAGTAAGAGATGAGGCCTGAAACAGACAGGAACGAGGTTTTAAAGAATGTAAAAGCCACCTTATGTATTCTAGACATTATTTAAAAGCCCATTCCTATAGAGTGATTAGATCTTTCAACCGATAACTTCTAAATAGCACTATGGGACAAAGTATAGAATTCTGCAAATTACTATTGACCTTGAGTTTCACATGTATGAAGACTCACAGTCAATAGAAGATGTCCAAGCTAGGTTAGGGCTCTGGGAAAAGAACTGGGAGAATTTTGAAGACCGGATTGAAGGACACCTTCAGAATGGCTGGTCCTTCTAGAAATAAGAACCGAGGAGAACATTTAAATTTAAAGGTGGACAAAGAAGACAATGGAAGCAGAAAGCAGAAGATAGAGAAAAAAATTCCATTTTATTTTTTTTAAAGATTTATTTATTTGAGAGAGAGAGCATGAGCAGAGGTGAGGGGCAGAGGGAGAGAGAGAATCTCCTGCAGATTCCCACTGAGCGCAGAACCTTATATGGGGTGCAATCCCAGGACCCTGAGATCATGACGGGAGCCAAAATCAAGAGTAGGATGTTTAATCAACTGAGCCACCCAGGTGCCCCCAAATTACATTTTAAAAGTTACAGCAGCTGCTACTGTTTCAGAAGTTGGTGTTTATCCTTTCATTTGGGGTCCACAAAGTATACCTACCAATATTCAGCTCCATTTTACATTTTAGCACAAGGTAATATTTAACACATGACTGGTACAGTTAATTTAAGCTGAGGAATTGCAAGTTTAAAACGTCCTTTTTTCACACTTGTTTTGCTTCAGCTATCATAATAATAGTATTTTTAAAAAGTACCAACGTGTGGAACCGAATCATTTCTTAACACTATAAAAATAGAACCTAGCACTTGGAGATAAGAGTCCTAGGCCCCAAATTTGACTTAAAATAAAATTCCCACTTTTAAAATCTAAGAGATTAATTTACATTTTGTATTCTATTGTATAGGTTTTTGGAGAACTTTCAGATGTTTAAATAGATTTTAAATGAATTCTGATAATGTGCCTTTTGCCTTGAGATACTTATGTCAATTCATTTCCATTTTTAAAATAGCATCTTATTTTCATTTTGCCTTTTCTTCCAAAGTTAGAAATAATTTTATTCCTAGAAAAATTCTACCCTAAAAATATTATGTCATATATATATTCTGTTAGTGAATTATCCAGGACTCCTTTGATTTTAAATTGAGAGAAACCCGGCTCAAATTAATTTAAACAGAAAAGGGGGATTTTATTGGCTCACACGCCTACACCCCATGAATTTAGGAATGACAAGAATTAAAGACTATATCTGACAGTTACCTCTGTCTCTTGTTTCTGATTCCCTCTCCAAGTTCTCTGAAGCTGCAGGTGTCTTCAGAGGACAAGGGACGTGGCAGAGACCCACTTACAGGACACATCGTAATAGTTTTGCAACCAGGGAGGAAAGTACTCTCTCCCCAGATCAGTTGTGAAAAGCTCCCTAGGTGAGAATTCTGACTGGCCTGCCCTTTGTCATGTGATAGTCTCTGGTCCAATTACTGCACAGGACGAGGGGCTGTCCTTCCATGACTGGTGGCCACCGATAGAACTAAGTGGATTGAAGGAATGCTTTGGAGGGGAAAAAGGAGTTATATTACAAGCAGAAATAAATGTTAACTGAAGTTACGGACGAGAGAATAGAAACAGAAACCTATTTGAGAATAAAATTCATTATTTTAAATCAAATGTATCTTCTTCCATCAAAAAGTCCCTTTAACATACCACAGTATATTGACGTCACCTTTTTAGGTTTGTCTCTTCCACTGAGTGGCAAACTCTCCAAAGAAGGAATTATATGATATTCAGATTCATAATGCTGGTGTCTACCTTTGTACCTAGCACATAGCAGATGATCAAGAAATGTTTTTGAACCAAGCAGATAAATATTCATTAAAATCGCTTGAAGATAGCAAGAAAAGCATGGGCTATTCACAACTGCAATCCTGGACACTCCCAAGACACACACACACACACACACACACACACACACACACAACACTCCCTTACTAATCTTCAAGATTTTTTTTATTATAGAATAATAGGTAGTATGTAGAAACTATGATGATTACCCAACAAATCTATTTTTTTAAAGCTTTTTTTTTTTTTAAAGATTTTATTTATTTGACAGAGAGAGACACAGCGAGAGAGGGAACACAAGCAGGGGGAGTGGGAGAGGGAGAAGCAGGTTTCCCGCTGAGCAGAGAGCCCGGTGTGGGGCTCGATCCCAGGACCCTGGGACCATGACCTGAGCTGAAGGCAGCCGCTTAACAACTGAGCCACCCAGGCGCCCCTCAACAAATCTATTCATTATTCATCCCTTCTTCCTGGATCCATAGCTAAATCACTTTTCTAGGACTCCCTTATATTTGAGCGTGGTCATGTGAGTAAGTTCTGACAAGTAGTAGAGGAAGGAAAAAAAGTGGATTTAAAAATGCAGGAAACTGCATGCAGAGAATGTGCTTGCCTTGGAACAGAGAAATAGATGTTTCAGGTTTAGAGAAGCATCTTGGCATTTGTAGAATGTGTAGGAGACAAAGAGAACTGGGGGAGGTGCATTTAAGAACTTGTAGGTCTTGATTACATTTCCTTTTGACTTCTCTTTGACAGTTTAATATTTAAACTATTTTGAAATCATTCGTGGCCACCGTACTTGTATTAACTTAAAATGTGATAGCAAGTAAATGGATGGGCCCTGGCAGTAGTCAAATTAAATCAGCTTATACTTATTACCATAAAAACTGAATGAATATCTTTTTCCCACTGGAATGGAGATTATTAAATTGCTCTTGAAGTTTAAGTTTTATTCTACTGGCAAAGAGGATTTTTAAGCCAGTTATTGGGCAAAGTGTAGTAACACTGGTATTGAACGAGCATGTTCACAAATATCTATAGAAGTGCATCGGGCTGGGAAGTAATTTAGAAAATGGGGATACTACTCTATCTTTTTATTGTCATTGATCACAATCTTTTTGTTTATTTGGCTTCAAATTTTTATTTTGAAACATTTCCAACCACCAAAAGTTATAAAACAGTGCAGTAAACACTAATATGCCCTTCATCCAGATTCATCCTCTGTCAACATTATATCGCTTTCACTATTTTTTCTCTCTCAAAAATATTGTCCTGCAATGTCTGTTTTCTTCTAGAGGATTATGTTTTTCCTTGCATAATTAAATTAAAAATCTACCTCGCATAGATTTTTGTGTATAATGTGGTAGAGTTTGAGATTCGTTTTTTAATGTAGATGTCAGTGCTCTACTGTTTATTGCTATTTTCTGGGTTATAAACGCTCCTGTTTCTATCTGCTTTGTGATGCCGGATTGGGGCAGGGGGACTCAATAAACCACCGTATCCTTTGCCGCCCTGCTCCCTGTCACATCCCACCAGTAGGAAACCATGGGGGGAGACTGGAAGTTTGAGACGGGCCAGGAACATGCTCCCTTCTGTTATCTCTGTTAGTGTCACACCAGCAAAGACCCTCAGCCCAACAATGGCTTTGTTTCCAGCAGTAGTTGTTCTGATCTGTAGTATTTCAATACCTCCAGAAGCAGCCTCATCGTGTCCCTGCAGCGACATCAGCACCGCTAGCCGGTACCCCATCCTCTGAGATGTGAGGCCCCACTCTGATGGACCTCTCCTCCGAGCTCCTGGGTGCTAATAATCACAAGCCTTCTTCTTGGACTGCTCAGCCCTAGCGATGGTGGCTGCCTCCTGCCTCCTATCTCTGTTACCTAACTGTGTTCTCTCTGCCCCTGCAGTGCCCCAACACTTGGTACCACAGTCCCCATATTCAGTTCTCTCTGTTAAGATAAATGGTGTGATTCCTGGTTTCCTTGCTGGACCTTGACTGACACAATCTCCAGTGACCCAGCATCATGTACTAAAAGAACATTCTTTCTTCCAGTGTATTGTAATACCATTTTGTAAGAATCAGTTGAACCCACTGGAACTCTTGGTATATTTGCCCATCCTTAGACCAATATCTTACTGTCTTTGCTACTTGGCTTGATAATAAATCTTGACATCCAGTAGTGTTAATCTTCTCACCTTCTCATCTTGTTCATTTTCTTCAAGGTTGAGTTTGGAGAGTGCCCAGCTGTCAGTTCTTTTAGGGTGTCCCTCGACTATAGAGACCATTTGCCCTTCCTGAAATGGCCTGCATCCAGTGCCTGAGATATGCAAATACAGAAAGATGAGGCCGTCTCAGCCGGTGCAGCATGTGCTGACGGGCAACACTCACCCCCTGAGCCCCCTACCAGGATAGCTGAGGTTTGGCTCAACTATAGGCTGGTTTGACATCTCCCTCTGCCCATCCTTTCATAGTTGTTGATCCCTAATAAACATCTCACTCCCCAATGTTCATCTCTTCATCTGCTTCTGGAGACCCAGATTGCATCAGGACCTTATCTCCGACACGGGCTGCTCTCCTGGCTTTGGTGCCAAGACCTGAAACTGAGATCCAAGGGTCTGTTTGCTTACTGGGGTAACGGCAAGTGAGTCATGAGCACTCTAGTAAAAAAAAGAAAAATCCATGAACTCAGAATATAAAACATGGCTTTGTTACTAATAACTTCAATGCAAGAAGAAAAGAAGGATGGGTTCAAGAGCTAGAAGTGGGGTGGGGGGGCACCACACAGACCATAGTACTCCAGTTATTTCATACTATTGTGTCAAGTCTGCTCTCTTCTCTTGATCAGTGTTTCCAGAGATTGGCCTATTTTAGTTTTTACAGAACCAACTTTAAGTTTTGTCAACGGCCATCCCTATCTTTGTTTTCCATTGTACCAATTTCTGCTCTAATTTTTCTCTTTCACTTTACTCTTTGGGTTTATTCTGTTGTTCATTGTTTAACTTCTAAAGCTGGACACTTGGATAATTAAATTTGATGATTAATTCTTCTCTAGTAGAAGTATTTAAAGCTGTGAATTTCTCTCAAGACATCATTTTTATATAGTATTTTCATTCCCCACTCTGTGAGTAGCTCTCCATAGTGACTTCTTTGACAGAGTACACTACAGAGAGGGGGAAAAAGTATAACTTCACAGTGGAGAAACCTGACAAAAACTACCTCAGTCAGGCAAGCAAGGTCAACCTCAACAGTGATAAATCATGTTGATAGTTATTACCACTGGAACAATGTGATGAAATGGTACTTTGCCTGTGCGGTCTTCCTCCCAAATACCATAACCCCAGGCTAATCATAAGAAAACATGAGACAAATTCTAAGAATGGGGCATCCTGCAAAATATCTGATCAGTACTCCTCAGAATTGTCAGTCAGCAAAATCAAGGAAAGTCTGGGAAACTGTTGCAGCCCAGAGGAGCTTAAGAGACATGACTAATAAATGTAATGTGGTATCTGGACATAAGGGGAAAACCTAGAAAATCTGAATAAAGTGTAGGTTTAGATAATAATAATGTATTATTTGGTTTATTAATAGAGGCAATTGTACCATACTAATATAAGAAGTTAATAATAAGGGAAAATGGGTATGGGGTATATGGGAATTCTCTGTATTATCTTCCCATTATATTATGGTGGGTGCGGGCAGTAAGGTGGGGACAGGGAGACATTGGTGTAAGTCCTAGAGTCCGAAGGCCCAAAAACCAGGAGCTCTGATGTCTAAGGGCAAAAGAAAATGGATGTCTCAGTTCAAGACGAGGGAGAAAATTTGTCCTTTCTGCACTTTTGTTCTATTCAGGCCCTCACAAGATTAAATGATGGCCACTCACATTGGTGGGGGTGGATCTCTTTATTCAGTCTACTGATTCAAATGCTAATCTCTTCTGGAAACATCCTCTCTCAGACATACCCAGAAATAATATTTTATCAGCTTTGCAGATATCCTTGAGCCCAGCTAAACTGATACATAAAATTAACCATTATACTGTTCTTAAAAAACAATAACAATTCATAATTCATAGATTTTATCAGGTGATTCTAGGTATTCTAAATTTTTCATTATGGTTCCCTTTGTAACTCATTTGTTATTCAATGGTGTTATTTTTTCCCAAATATTTGGGAATTTTTAATTTATCTTTTTTGTTATTAACTTCTGCCTTATTTGCACTGTGGTCAAAGGTCATAGTCAATATAGTAGGTCTATATTGAAATATTCAAGACTTCTTTTATGCTTAGTATATGATCAACTTTTTTTTTTATTTTAAAGATTTTATTTATTTATTTGACAGTGAGAGAGGAAACACAAGCAGGGGGAGTGGGATTGGGAAAAGCAGGCTTCCCGCGGAGCTGGTAGCCCGATATGGGGCTCTATCGCAGGACCCTGGGATCACAACCCAAGCCGAAGGCAGACGCTTAATGACTGAGCCACCCAGGTGCCCCTATGATCAACTTTTATAAATGTTTTATGTTTGCTGGGAAAATACATGTATTCAAGACTTGTTAGAAGCAGAACTCCTAACTAAAGGTCCACTAGATCAAACCTCCGGTTCTTGGTGTTTCCATCTTCTATTTACTTGCTAATTTTTGTGTCCTTAGCCTTCAATCCTTAGGAGAGATGAGTTGAAGCCTCCCCTTCTAACACTGAATTCTTCTTCATTGTTTCCTACTGTTGCAGGTCAGTTGTGAGTTCACATACTCTGAAGGTCTTACTAGGTGTTTAATGACTTGAAACTTTTCTCCATATGCTGTTACATTCTTCATCTCTTTGTCTTAAAATCTCTGTGAATATGAGTACGCCAACTCTTTTTTAGTCAGTATCTTTCTGACATGTTTTTAATATACTTTTACCTTTAACCTTTGCATCCAATATGTTATATCTTTCGCAAACAGCACATATCTGTCAATATTTGCTTTTCAACTGGCACATTTAGTTTGTTTGCTTTTTCTGTAATAATTGATATAGATTTCTACTTTCTGAATGTTGTACAACAAATAGTATTTCTATGATCTTAAAAGGCAATCCATTTTATATTTTAAAAGAAAATGGTTTAACCCAAATGAACTTCGCTCTTTCAGGATATCTGAGTCTTGAAAGGAAGTAATATTCTGAACCATGGAACATATTGTCATGTATTAGTATACAGTTCCTGATGCAAATAGTAATTCCAATGAGTCACTTTCTTTCCGGCTCATTTTAAACCATGAGATAGCAATCAGGCTTAGTTATTTCAATTTGTAAATATTTACTCTCAAGACAAGTTCCTTATGTTCATAATGTTGACTTAATAAATGCAGGTTGACATTGATATATTACAAGACTTCCTTTTCCAAGGGTTATGTATTACGTTGAAAGAACTTCACGAAGGAGAAAAAGAATAGAGCAGGCAGAGAAGGCCTTCTCTGACTACCGAGTTTTAACTTGCAACCTGTCCAAGAAGCACACACATCCATTTCCTAATCCCCTTTCAAGTTTACTTCCTTCCATGGCACTTATTAACATCCTATCTATACCACTGGCATATGTGAAATTGGATATACACATATACACAGGTGTATTCATGTATCTTTGATATCTTTTAAACTGGAAATTCCAATTTACCTGGGCATTTCTATTTTTTAAAGCTCCCAAGGTGATTTTTACAAGCAGCCAGTATTCCATATAATCAAGTCAGTTAAATCAAAGCCTTTCTCCTTTGTTCCATGAATATCAAGACATATTATTTTTTTTAAGATTTAATTTATTTATTTGAGAGAGAGCACGTGGGGGGTGGGGGTGGGGGGAAGTAGAGGGGGAGGGAGAGGGACAAGCCAACACTGTACTGAGTGCAGAGCCCGACCCCAGGATCCTGAGATCCTGACCTGAGCTGAAACCAAGGGTCAGACGCTCAACTGACCGAGCCACGCAGGCGCCCCTCAAGACATACTCTTGGCTGTTAACATGCCTGTCACCTTCGGTGCCCCAGCCATCTTGAATACCTGGTCGTTCCTTTCCCAGCTCACCACCCATGGGTAGAGCCCTGATACACCTCTTCTCAGTGTCTGCCTTTTTGTCTCTCCTTTGGGAAATTTCACTAAACAAATCAACTGAAAATGAGGAAAAGAGATGCCTAAGCTCCTTTGAAAAAATAATTAAGTAAAGGGCAAGTCACACCTCTGAGGCACTTCAAAAAGGCAAAATAAAAGAAACACCTTCGATGGCAAAGTCACACCGGCAATAACTTGTCAACGGCTAATTGAAAATGTTCAGTGGTGAGCGTAGAGCCGCAGGTGGGGAGCGTAGAGCCGCAGGTGGGGCGCGTAGACACTCAGGTGGGGAGCGTAGAGCCGCAGGTGGGGAGCGTAGAGCCGCAGGTGGGGAGCGTAGAGACTCAGGTGGGGCGCGTAGAGCCGCAGGCGGGGCGCGTAGAGACTCAGGCGGGGAGCGTAGAGCCGCAGGTGGGGCGCGTAGAGACGCAGGCGGGGAGCGTAGAGCCGCAGGTGGGGCGCGTAGAGACGCAGGTGGGGAGCTCCGTACTGAGGTGTCCCGCAAAGCCTGGAGCACAGCGGGTCGAGCTCACAGGAACCTCTTTGAGGAGGTTCGTGTGGGATCATGACGCAGCGGCTGGCGTGGCTACCAAAGGCAAAATCCCCTCAGAGGACATAAACTATACTTTCAAAAATCACTTTCTCAACTCCTATCATCCTCCCCCCCCCCAACCCCCCAGCTTTGCCCTTGAGATAGTAACTGACTTATAAGAAATTATAAGGATAGGGGCGCCTGGGTGGCTCAGTAGGTGAAGCGTCTGCCTTCGGCTCAGGTCATGATCCCAGGACCCTGGGATCGGGCTCCCCGCTCAGCGGGAAGCCTGCTTCTCCCTCTCCCTCCCCACCCTCTCTCTCTCGGTCTGAAATAAATAAGTAAAATCTTAAAAAAAAAAAAGAAAGAGAAATTGCAACGATCATACGGAGAGGTACCCTTCACTCAGTTTCTCCCCATGACAGCGCCTTGCGTCATGACGGGAAACGGGCACTGGTACAAGGTGTGTGAGGGCTCTATGCCGCTTTTGTCACGCGTGTAGATTCATGTAACCATCACTGCAGCTGAGATACAGAACTATTCTATCAGTTTTCATTTCTCTGGGATAAATGCCCAGGAGTGCGATTGCTAGGTCTTCCTAGCAGGTTGATCTTTTTACCGGTATGTTCCCCTCTGTATCTGGTGCTTTTCTTTGCTCGGAAGCTTAGCTTCCCTGATTTTTTTCTGACTAATGTTTGCATGATAAATCTTTCCTCATTCTTTTACTTTCAGCCAATCTATAGAGTTACAGCTGAACTGGATTTATTATAGACAGCTCATCACTGTGGCATTTTTTTTCTAACTTTAAAACGAATAAATAGACCTTATTATTTAGAGATTTTAGGTTTACAGAAAAACTGAGCAGCAAGTAGAGAGTTTCCATATACTTTCCCTCTCCTTCCCTCCCCCTTCCCTATTATTAGCATCTTGTACTAGTGCGAAACATTTGTTACAATTGATGAACCAATATTGATGCACTATTATTAACAAAGTCCATCATTTACGTTAGGGCTCACTCTATGTATTGTATATTCTGTGGGTTTGGACAAATGGATAATGTCATGTATTTGCCATTGCAGTGTCACATAGAACAGTTTCTCTGCCTTAAAAATCCCTGGTGCTCTACTTATTCAATCTTCCCTCTCTCCCCTGCAAATCCTTGGTAACCACCAATTTTTACTGTCTCTGAACTGTCTCTGCAATTTTGCGTATTACAAATTGTCATATAGTTGGAATCATACAATATGGAGCCTTTTCAGATTGGCTTCCTCTACTTAGCAATATGCATTAAAGTTTCCCACAGTTCTTTGTGTGCCTTTTGTAGCTCATTTCTTTTTAAGACTGAATACTATTCCGTTGTATGGATGTGTCACAGTTTATCCATTCACTGTTGAAGGACATCTTGATTGCTTCCAAGTTTTGGTAATTATGAATAAAGCTTCTATAAACATTCCTGTGCAGTTTTTTGTGTGTGTGTATACATAAATTTTCAACTCGTTTAGGTAAATGCCTATTCCATCTCTCTGGAAAAGGAAGTCTCCTAGCCAACACGATTTGAAAAGAAGAAATCGATTGTATTTTTAATCTATAGCAGATTGACTTTTTTTTTTTTTTACTCTGACTATAACTTCTCTTAATCATCATATTAACCCATCAGGCCTACTCTCTTTAGCCAAAGATGAAGAAAAGGGTAGCCCAGAAAGACAGAGTATCTTTTTTAATATTAACAATCACCTGACATTAACTGGAACATTATTGGACCCAGAGTGCTAAACTAAATATGTTTAAAAATCGAAGATAGTCTCTGTACAAAGATTTCTCACATTCAAAGCAAATAAGTAGAAACTATTACTCAATACAACTTCTACATGACTCATTGCACTATACCTACATTTATATTTTGGTGATAGAAATGAAGAGATTTTAAAAAGTATTATCTGACTGGCATAGGGAATCATAACCCACTTAACTGTAAAAGAAAATTGAGAAAATTAAATGAAGTTAACTGAAAAAATAGTTCATGTTGGATCCAATTTCTAAAAGCAAAATTAATTTATCAAATGATTAGTTCATATTGAATGAAAAGTTATTACTGTATTTTAAGCTCATCCTGAATTTGACATAGTGTTTTTGCTAAACGATTACCCTTTAAACAATGAATTTTTTTCTTCAACTGTCCATAGTTTCTATTTGCAAAATTACAGATAGACAGTAGTCATTCCTAACATGGAGACAGAGTATGCTTCTAATGGGTTAACGTTTATCTCAGGAAAAGGTTTATTTTAAATAAACACTGGCAACGTAAATATTCTACCTTCATCTTGAAAGTGATAGAAACTATAATAGAAAGGGAAGAATAAAATTGACTTGCTTGTATAACACAATGCAAAAGTTATTCAGAGAAATATGCAAATTCCACCCATCAGTCTCAACAACCTTACTTCTTCAGTTTATTGATAGGATGTGATATCTACTCTGACCCAGCTCAGTTCTCCCCACACCTTCTTTCCATTCGTCTGCCTCAGGCACCCCATCAGGATGTATAGCAGTGTGTTGTTGGAGGTGGTCTGATGCACACCATGCCATTTCTTGTACCTTGAGGGGCCGGGGAACCTCGGGTTAACCCGGGGGGAAGAAACAGGACTGGTACCTCTAACCAAGCCCTCCATGGTCTTGCACAGACCTTCCACCTCCTTTCTTGTGTCTTCTTAACCTTAAATGACTAATTTAAGACAGGACACACATTGTCCACATATTCACTTATGTACTCCATAAGTATTTACTGATGATCCACTATATGCCACACATTGTTTTCAGTGTTGGTGAGACAGCAGTGAACAAAATTCTGAAATTCTCTGCTCTCATGGAGCTCACATTCCCATTTGGGAGATAGATAATGAATAAATATATAAGTAGAAAGATATACACATATAGAATGTCACACCACATGCCATGATACATGCCATGGAGAAAAGTACAGCTGAATAAGAAAGTAGAGACTGGCAGGATGACGGGTCATAGATGTGGCAGGGAAGGCCTCTCTGTGGTGGTGACCTCTGAGTGGAGACCTAAGGAAGAGAGGAGAAAGGTGTTATGGAAATGTAGAAAAATAAGAGTCTCAGGCCAGTGCAAAGGCCCTGAAGTAGGATCATGTTTGTCACATTCAAAAAGACAAAAAGCTATCATAGCTGAATAAGAGTGAGTGAGCAGGGGGTGGGGAGATGAAGTCTGGGCGGAAGCCAGGGACCAGATCATGTGTAGCTTTAGAGGCCATGAACAGGATATTGGATTTATTCTAAGTCAGGTAGAAAGTTACCAAGGATTTTTGCTGTTTGCTTAGATCTGGCTTATCTTTTCCAGCAATCACCCCGGATGCTGAAGGAAGGACATTCTATAGGGGTCACAGGTATAAACTGGATCATGTCTGAGGCTTTTCCAGGAAAGGGTGGGAATGAGTGGGAATGAGTAATTGTGGTAGAAGTGACAAAAAGAAATGTGCTATAAAATGTATTTTCAATTTAAAGTCAAAACATTTTGATAGGGAATTAAATACATGATGTGAGCAAAACAGAAGGGTCAAGGGAGATGATGAGTTTTTGAAGCTGAGCAATTAGGTAAATGGTGGCCCCATGAAATGGGGAACATTGAGGGAAGAGCAGGTCTCTGGAGAGAATTCAGGTAACTCCACTTTGTAGATGATTGAACTCAACATTTTTTAAGACAGGTGTATGACCTTCAGGAGTCCCCCAAACTCATAAATACCACCGTAAGCTTTAATAGTTCCCATAAAATACAGTAAAGTGGCCACTTTCTTTTTCAGTCCCTTAAAAATCTCTCCCTTGCTTGAGAACAATTATGGCTGAGGCCAAAGCACTCTCTTGAAATGGGGTCACAAATGTCTTTTTCTTGTTATTCTGTGGGACCACCTAATGCGCCCATCTAGGGTGTGGCTCTTCCACAGATAAATTTGACAGCTCACTCTAGTTTATCCAAACCTTTTCATTTTTCGCTAAAAATTATTTCAGGCATTTCACTTCCATCATCAACATTAGCGGTTAGTTTCCTTTTTGGACACTTTTCAAAAAGAAATAGAATTGATTTCACCTTAAGAGTGTTTCCAAAAAGGGACAATGACTCAGCATAAGAAAGCGAAGTCAAGGCAGGATTGCTAAATGAGCTATGAGCATCTCTCACTGCCTAAGTAGATCATTCAGGAACATCAACATGCCCATCCCTGAACTATTCAGCTGTATGAATCAGTAAAATTTGAAATTCTTTCAAGTTATGAACCAGGGAGTCTCACAAATGATTAAAACCATGAATTTTAAATCCAAGAATGTCAGTGATCTACTGTCTGAATTCATCACATTCAGTTTCTGCTAATTTGTTTTATATCCTATATGCTATTGAAGTTGTGCAGTCGGAGACTCTTCCCCTTCTGCCCTATGGTAATGAAGAACTTCCCCTGCCTACTTTTAAGAATTTATTAAGAACCTCAATAAGGTTTTAGATATCCTAGAGAGGACATGTTTGAAATAAACAGAAAGACCTTGTTGCAAGTCCCATCTCTGCCACTGAGCAACTGTGTGACTTCTGGAAAGTTGCTTAGCCTTTCTGAGCATGTTTCTGGGTCTTTAAGTAGGGATAATGACACCTAACTCGTGACATGATTGAAAATGGCCCAGAATTAAATGCCTGTGGTGGTCATGAAGATGTACCACACAGATTGTCCTTCAAGAGATCCTACTGTGAGGAACTCAGTTGGCCAACAGCAGTGGCTACCATTTCTTTGAATTCCCTGAACCCTTACAATATCTAAAACATTTTGGCCTCCAAGAACCAGTTTTCACCCCAATGGGGGCAACATTGCCCTTGCTGAGAAAGCATGCTGGAAGGCAACTTGAATTCTAGTTCTGCATTAACTGATTGTTCAACCTTTTACAAGCCGCTCTCCCTCTTTGAGATTCAGTTTTCTCATTTGTAAAATGAAGAGGTTGAACAACATGGGCTTGAAAACTCACAGCCCTGGAGTCCACTGACTCCTGTGTGGTACTCGTGCACACGGTGTAGCTGACTTCTCCGGCCCTCCCTGCTCCCTGCCCACCACTTTTCAGGCAGGAGAAGGTAGCTCACTGTAGCTGTATCTTGTCATGACTGTTAGTTTTCATGCTAGTCTCCCTCCAAAACAACCTGAACTGCTTGAAGAAGACAAAGTCCACATGCATTTGATTCAGTAGTTGGCAGGAAGTAGGCACTTGGTCAATGTTTGTAGAGTGGGCTACACAGTGTACTTATAGGTTGAACTAAATGAAACTGCCCAGGTGAGACCTTCTGACAGCAAATACAGAGGCTAACTCAGGCACTATGGAATCAAATGACACCTGCCTTGTACTGTAGCTCATGGGGCAGCATCTGACATGCCAAGCAGTTCAGAAATGTTTAAGGAAGGAAAGTTGAGAGTAAGGCAGGGGAAAGGTAGACAAGTCATATGGTTACCAATTTTATATTTCTTCAAAAATGCCTGGTAACTTGTAAAAGGATTTCAATCTGAAGTGAAACCTGAGGATATGAAATGGAGAATCTCATGCATGTACCTCTTAGAAGAATGGAACTTATGAACTGAGAGACGGATTTCTCATAAATGTCTGATGTACTGAAGACCAAGACTTATCTCCTGACCAATGAACAACCGCCAAGAATCTTTTCCCATCCTCAAGTCATTGAACTCACTGCTTGGACTCTGGCTGGACGCCCCCCTCTTTGCACTCCTTGCCTCTAAATATAGCCCGCCCTAGACCCTCAACAGACTCACCTGTAGCTTCCAACATCACGCATTCATGGAATTGCTGTTCCTCTGCTATTCCCAAATAAACTCAATTTCTGGTCATTTGAGCTTGCCTCAGTTTACCTCTTTATTTAGGTTGACAAGCTTTTAGCTATAGCAGATTGTTCTACCATAGATCCAGCAGGTTAGCTAATGAGTTTGGTCAAAATTGGGGATGTAAGCATATTGCCATTTAATTTTTTTGCTCTTTATAGTATAACTCTGTCATAAAAATTAAGAAGGAAATAGTGTTTACATTTGTAGAGCTCTTTCTAGTTTTCAAAGGACTTTCTTATCAATTCTTTCAATGTAGGCTCCAGAAAGATTTCATATAGTGCAAAGGGCAGTCAAGCTAATTAAATTCACTGAACCAGTAATAGGATCATTCCATTGTCAACCACATTTTCATCTTTTTTTTTTTTTTTTTTTTTAATTTTTAAAGATTTATTTATTTGACACAGAGAGAGAGAGAGGAAGCACAAGCAGGCAGAGTGGCAGGGAGTGGCAGAGGGAGAAGCAAGCTTCCCGCGGAGCAGGGAGCCCGATGCGGGACTCGATCCCAGGACTCTGGGATCGTGACCTGAGCCGAAGGCAGACGCTTAACGACTGAGCCACCCAGGCGCCCCTCATCTTATGTAGATATCTTAAGCACTCTTTTCGCAGACTGGTTGATAGTATTCAAAGTTGCCATGGATACAAGACAGCTATATAACCCATTTGCCATCCCTCATTCTCAGCCAACAACCCTGTGAATAGACTAAGAAAATGTAAGGAATCATGCCCATTGATTTGATCATGCCCAGTTTTCGATGCCTTTGTGTTTACCTCAGATATATTCATATATGATGTTAAGTCTTAGTTCAGCTAAGACTTAACATCATAGAATGCAAGAGGAAGAAGGAACTTTATCTTCTGGAGCAGACATTCTTAATCTTAGATGCATGAATCCCTAAAATTGACTAGCAAACTTTTTGGCTATGAGAGTATTTCTCATGATATTCCATAGCTTTCATTAGATTATGAAGGCCGATGGGCTCCATAATGACAGCCCACCATTTATGTATGAGATAGCAGATCCTGGAGAGGCCAAGTGAATTTCTTGGGGTTACACAGCACAACTACTTAGAGGCAGAATTTGATTCATGGCACTACTAGTTAAATGCTGTTTCCCCCTGTCACCCAAGTGCACTTAAGAGCCCTAAATTTTTGACCCCAATCAGGGTATAGGTATATCCCTGTGTTTCTGAAGTTAGAATATGGAAGGCTCTTGCACACACCTGCCTAGTTTATGCTAAGTTTCCAACATTTAATTGGGATGATTTAGTGTTGTCTTAATTATACAACCTCAGCGGTAAAGCATACAGAAAATGAGTCATTTCGCACAGTGAAAATTTGGTGGGTGCGCATTAAAATTTGAATAGAACTGGTAATGTTCTATGATTACAGATTAATACATATATTCAGTGTCCTTGGAAATGGCTAGGGTAGAGGAGATTATTTAAGAATAAGAGACTGGGAGCAAATCTCATTTGTAACCTGGAACAGCCTTAACTCATATTGTGATATTGTGATTTATAAGAAAAAATATGTATTTGGTCAGTCAGGTGACAAGAATATATTTCTCATATGTATTTGGTCTCCACCCAAAGTTCCTGGCTCACGGCTCACAAAATCCTTGGAATTTCCTAAGGATGAGAGTGATAAAGGTGTCTCTCTTGGTACGTTAGCGAGGTGACTTTTGGAAAGTACCTAAACACAGGGGCTGGTTGCCAGTGGAGTCAATCATATGATTAGAGGTCAGTTCCACCCCTGACCCCTGGGGAGAGGAGCGGGAATGGAGGTTGAATCAATCACCAATAGCCAATGCTTTGGTCAATCATACCTATGTAATGAAACCTCTAAAAACCCCAAAAGAATGAGGTCTAGAGCTTCCATGGTGAACACATAGAGATGTGGGTAGATTGGGGTAGTCAGAGAGCATGGAAGCTCTGCACCCCTTCCCACGTAACTTGACCTATGCATCTCTTCCATGTAGCTGTTCTTGCGTTACTATCTAGTAAGTACAGTAAAATGTTTCCCTGAGATCTGTGAACTGCTGTAGCAAATGAATCAAAGCCAAGCTGGGGTTTGTCAGTCCAGAACCTTGACATCTATGAAAGACAGCAGAAAAGCTGCTGAAAAAGCTTATAACCATGTAAATATCAAGAACAAATTTTTTAAAAGGCAACAGTATTGAAGTTATAAGTGCGAAAGCAGAAAATGTTAGTTGAATTACGTGAAATAAGATTTCCCTTAGTTTTTGGTACGTGGGCATTTGCCCAAGTTATTTCAGTAGTACTTTGAAAAATAGAGGGTTATCTTATCAGCAAGAATATAATCTAAGGATAAACATTAATTGACTCCTGACATATGTAAGAATAAGAAACAGGCTTTTAAAAAATAGCATTTTACACTTCTGTCCTCACCTTCCTCCATTCTGATCTTTAGATGCTATATATTGTTCCCCCATCACAGCTGGCTCTCAAGAAAAAGATCATGAGACTAAAAACTAAAGCTTAGACAATATTGTTATGTCTATGTGAGAAACACTGCCAAAAATCTCAAAACCTGCAAAGGGGGAAACGAAAAGAAAATGCATGTGTTACCCTATTAGCAAAGGTCCAAATATTTTCTGGCCTAACATATACCTGAAAATAGAGCGTGGATCTGAGGAAAGGAAGCAACAACTTCAAAATGAGGAGGACACAATGACCGAAATCTCTGGTACCAGGCAGCCAACAAAGTTCCCCTGAATGTGCTGGATGCCCCGAGGCGAGTGTGGCGAGAGGAAGGCGGAGGAGAGAGAGAGGCCTTGGACACCAAGCTTCCTAACCAAGGGAGAGACGGGGATGTGGCAGCGAGCTGGCTCTCCGTGCTTCTGCACTCTGCTCCCTGTCTCTCTGGTAGAAAGGGTTGGATAGTGGCAGTGCCCCAAAGATGCACAGACTAATGCATGGACCGCTGGAAAACTTTCCAGTCCTAACCATATTGGGGCTCTCTGAGGGAGATGAGTCGGAGATCAGGAAGTAAGCAGATGGCGGGGGAGGGTCCAATGCAGCGAGGGGAAGCATCCACAGTCACCATCGTGGGTCTGATGCCGCAGAAGGCGGAGGAAATGCTATTTCTCCATCTTGGTTATCGCTCCAACCTTTGGCCACGCAGAAAACAGTTGGAGAGTGTTCAGAGCAGCCACAGAATTATGGCCTTGGGGACTGGTAACAGAGACTCTTGGGGACTGGTAACAGAGACTCTTTCAGAGAAGGTATCACAAAGGGTTGTTCCCTCAGGCACCCATGACCAAGGGCCAGCCGACTCTGTGTAGGGCCCAGTGGTGAGAGCTGAGAGGAGAAACACGAAGAGTAAGACGGATTTCTTTCCTTATCTTAACATGATTATAGCCTGCTGATGGTAGGAACTGCAAGCAACCCGGTCCACTCCTGCTAGAAGAACCAAGAAGGGGGTGCCCCATCTCGGCGGGGAGGGCTTCCACGATGAGTGCCATGCTTGTCTTGGGGAAAGCAGTGGGCTGCCGAGAGATGGTTTGTGCCCATCAGGCTTCCCCTGCAGTCTTGCACACAATTGACTATTGGTAAGTTCTCCCCACCTGCCCTCCCAATAGCACACAGTGTTTTGGCCAGTCTCTCTGGCCGGGTGCCTCATTTATTTGCAGAGTTGTTACTGTGTTGGGTCAGAGCCAGAAGCAGGCCAGGGTTTTGTGAGTCATGCTGAATCTGCCATTCTTCTTCCCTCACAGCTTGCATTTCCACCAGGAGTCCTAAGAGTGGGGATGGGAAGAAGGGGGCTTTCTGTGGATGGGTGAAGAAGATTCTCCCCCGCAAACCGGGCCTTCTCACCCACCTTCTAAGCCTCAGCCGTGGAAAGCATTTTAGCTCTGAGTCCACAGCATAGCCCAGGCTGAAAGTATCTAGGTCTGCATTGTTGGCAGGCCAGTGAGAAAAGGCCACGGGGAATGGACCCCAGATCATCACACTCTGCGCGCTCCCCTTTTCCTTTGTGCCCAGTATGTGTAGCAGAATGAAATAGGGCTACTATCGCGGGCAGTTTGGGAGGGGAAAAGTTATAAGAGAATAGCAGAAGAGGAAGGGGCAGAGGTATCCCTCACATCTTCCCACGACGCCGATGCTTTGAGGCAACGGACGATAAAGGAGTGAGGGGCACACTGCAGTGCTTGGTCACGGTCACCCCTCCTCTCTAGCTTCCTGAGTTATGGGTCACACTGCACGCACAAGCAGGAATTAGACTTGAACAAGCATAATTCGTTGCGTGTTGCTGCTTATAAGATCTGCTCCTTCTGAGAACTTGAATTTGAGTCCAACAGGTACATATGTTTAATACTTGAAGTGATCCTTTTAACTTTAGACTTGACTATTTTTTTCAGAATGAGACGAAAATCTGAGCTGATAGTACACAATAACTGACGTGAAATTTACCAAATTCTTAACATGTAAGCCCACGTGCCCAAACAACTATAAATAATATTGAGCACAGTTCTGGGGTTAGAGTCAACGTCTTCTAACTCGGAAACTGAAAAAAAAAAAAAGAAAGAAAGAAAGAAAAGAAAAGGAAAAAAAAAGAAAGAAAGAAAGAAAAAAAGAAAAAAGACCCAGGCAAATCTAGTTAATGGGATAAACCTTTTTTTCCAACCTAGTTTTATTCATAGATTCTCTTCTCTGTCTCATGCTGGTCTGATTTGGAAGTCACATCATTATTTTGAGGCTCTCATTGTAATTGCAGAGAGTTGTTATTTTGTCTGTTTATGATTGGTCAGATTTCATGTTTTAAATCGGTACTGATTAAACATAGTTCTCTACCTCAGACTACCACATTTCCTAAGTGATTACTGCATAGATTCATACAATGGTTCTATGTCTTCCTGTGCTTGCTTTTTAATTTCTCACTTGAGTTATTTATGGCTGCCCATAACTGCATGATGGGATAATTGCTGAGTGGACTGCCCTTACCTATTTTTAAGAAAATAACTAAAATTTTAGGTTCTGTACTACTTGAAAATATTTTCACTTCTGTCAAAAAAGACATTGATTTTATATTTTTTTTTTTGCATTACTACCAAATATAGCCCTGGCCTTATAAATACAAGCGGATTCCCAGTACTTAAATGGCTATTTCATACCTATGCATAGGGTAAATAGAGTCCTCACCAAGAACATTTCAGCTTGAGAGGTATGGTGGGGCTTGGGGCTAAGCCATTAGGGTAACAAGAGTCCTGTGGTCCTTTGGATTGTCCAGCGAAAGCATTCCCCAGGCAGAGGAACAGCAAGTGCAAAGAGTCTGAGGTGAATACATTTACGTAATACCTACTCTGTGCTAGACACTACCTGATTCAGAAGGATGGATCCACAGACAAGGGGTCAGCCGTCCTCACCCTGCTCTGTACTCTGCACACAGTTCCTAAATATTGTTTGTGACTTAGTTTATTTTTATACAAGCCTAAGCACTATATCAAGCTGTTCGCATTTGATTTCAATTCTCTCAAATTTGGGAAAGAGAATTTTTCTTTAAAAATAACCTCTTGTGGGGGCACCTGGGTGGCTCAGTTGTTAAGCGTCTGTCTTCGGCTCAGGTCATGATCCCGGAGTCCTGGGATCGAGCCCCGCATCAGGCTCCCTGCTCAGCAGGAAGCCTGCTTCTCCCTCTCCCACTCCCCCTGCTTGTGTTCCCTCTCTCACTGTGTCTCTCTCTGTCAAAAAAAAATAAAATCTTAAAAAAAAAAAAACCCTCTTGTACTATGTCTAAATGGTCAAAACTTCTGCACTTGAGTCTTTACACAAGTGGTTCTCTAAGGATACCATTTGGTAGCTGCATTCCTCAATTCTTCTTTTGTGTTGGAGCTGGAAAAACTATGTGCAATGTGGATACCATAAAGAAGCAGGGAAAATAGCATCAGAATTTGTGAGACAGATGATTGGAAGGGATTTCCATGAAGTTTTACTAGATTGATATGCTGCAGGAGCTGGGAGGAACAGCTTTAGTAAACATCGAGGATACTGGTGTCTGTCTCTAACTCAAAGGGATCTGCCCCAGAGAAATGAGTTCATCGAGTGATGAAGTCAGCATTGTAGCAGTTCCATGAAGAATTACAAAATATTCAAGACTATTAGTTTATAGCTACAATATAAGGCTGAACAAATTTTAAGTGTAATGGATATTGTACTCCTTAAAAGCATACTATAGAATTTCAAATATATTAGCAGTGGTCTTTAGGTTAATGAAATCTTGTTGCAATGATACAAGGAGACCCTCTTTATTTTCTATGCTAGCAAGTTCTATGACAGAGTCTCTTAGGGATTTTTTTTCTTTTTTCTTTTTTTCTGGTACGAGCTCAGCAATGCCTGTCATGTGCTTATGAAATTGCAGAATAGTTTTGAGTCAGAATGATGACAGTGTAAAAAGGCCCAAGTCAATACTAATTTGATGTAGGGTATGCATGATTTCTCACCAACTACCAAGGATTTGGTTTGGCTAATTGATTCAGTTTCGCATATTGTAATAACGTTATTTGTTGTAAGGCAAATATATCTGCTTTGCATATTTAGATTTGATAAAATTGGAGGATCCTAGAAAGTGGTTTCAGGATACTTTTCTTTTGACTTAGGGGAACTGTTTACACATGAAGAGAATGGTAGTTTTCATGAAGGACAAATGATTACTTTAGTTATATATACACACACACATTAGATCCTTGAGGCAAATAAAGTTTAAGTAAAATTATTATCTTGCAAACAATTGAATCCTTGAGATTCCTCCACATTTTTTTTTCTCTTCTTGATTTCTCTGATACTTTCTAAGGACTTCTAAATCGCATTAATATTTCCTTTTATATACTGCAGAATTGCCATGCCTATAAGCAGTTGTTACTCTCTAATTATTTTGACTTTCTCTCCAGCTTTAAGGTTCTTTCTGGCATTAAGTTTGAGACTTAAGAAGAATCAATTAATTTTATGAGTTCCCTGTACTAGGACACTTAAGACCTAGCAATAACCATTACATAAATGCTGTTTATTAGGAAGGGAATTTGGAACTAAGAAGTACCAGTCCTGATAGAAAATATCAAGAAGCAAAATGAAAAAAGAAATGATAGATTGCTTAGGTAATATGTTTTCAGATTATTTTTCCATATTGCAACACAAGATTTCTTTTTTTACATTTTATTTATTTAATTATTATTTTTAAAGATTTTATTTATTTATTTAACAGAGAGAGAGAGAGAGAGAGTAAAAACAGGGGGAGCAGGAGAGGGAGAAGCAGGCTCCTTGCTGAGCAGGGAGCCTGATGCGGGGCTCTATCCCAGGATCCTGGGATCACAACCTGAGCTGAAGGCAAACGTTTAACTGACTAAGCCACCCAGGCGCCCCAAGGTATCTTTTTTTTTTTTAAGATTTATTTGAGGGGGAAGGGGCAGAGAGAGAGAGAGAGAGTGAGAGAGAGAGAATCTCTGGCAGACTTCCTGCTGAGTGCAGAGCTGGACACAGGGCTCAACCCCATGACCCCAAGATCACGACTTGAGCCGAAATCAAGAGTCGGATGCTTAAGCAACTGACCCACCCAGGTGCCCCACAACACAAGATATCTAATTCAAATCTATTTTTGACTAGGTTTAAAATTATTTCTGCTCCTATAAATTCACTCCATATATTTATAATGTAGATACTAGCCAGGCTTATTTTTTCTATAGTAATATAAAGTCAAGCTGTTTGGTGAAAATGACAGTTCATTTACTTGTTGAGATATAACCAATATGAGTATAATTGCTTTGAGGACATTTTGAGTATGAGAGGACACTTTGAGAATGCCTTAAAAGTACTCTTGTACTGACCAGCATAGGCTTGGTTGCAACAAATTCCAGTAATATAAAATGAAAACATACAATTGAATCATGACCAGTTGAAATTCATTTTTTTCCACTATGGCAGAATTTACTATGGTAAATAAAGATGAGGAAATACTCATTTTTAGTCTGCAATAATAAAATTTCACATTAGGAGGACTGCATATAAATGAGAGGCACTTTCTAGGAAGCAGGTTAAAACTCAACTTTAAAACAGTGTTCTAATAGGTATAAGTTAAGTCCAGAAATACCTAATTTGGAAAGCATTTGACTAGAGGTTGTGAAAGGTCAACAAAAGAAAAAAAAATCTAGGACAAATCTTGTCCTCACGTTCTCACTTGCAAATCCCAGTGAAGCCAATGGAAAGTTTATGGAAATATCTGAAAGGCACATTTGGCCTAGTTCAAAAGCTCTATTAAATTAGTATTTTAATACATTGTCCTAGTTAAGTCTTGTCTTTATGGTCCTTTTAACATTGCTTCACCCAGGGTTCATTCATAGCTTATTCAGAAATAACAGAAATGAGGAAATTTGACCTTTTATTCAATTTCGAAGATACTTTGACTCCCTAACCTCCCCCAGCCCAATCCTGAGAAAAGAATCTATGTGAAGAAATTCATGGATCCAAGGCAAGCTTTGTGGTTTTTAATGCCCATAAAGTAGGAAGTATCAACAAATATAAAATGTTTAATACTGATGCTTGACTTTGGAGAATTTAGTCCCTGAAACTAAACTGTATATATGGCTGACAATATCTGATGTTTTAAATATTGTTATAAATTTTACTTTATACTGTTGAGTCTATAAATGTCATTGTAGCTTTCACCTTGTGATACAAGGAGGAAGTCAGGTAACCTCTAACTCCCTGTGATCTGTATTCACAGAGCCTCTATTTTGGCCTGGTACTGCCTTAGTACACAGCAATGGACCTTGTCAATAGTACCAGATTTGGTTTCTGGGAATGTGGGAGCAAAGCATCATCAGTTCATGACATTTTGGAGTCAGTTATCAAAGATTTGACTTCCTCAAAGAGGTGGATTTTGATAAGCATCCACCATCAGCTTTTAGATCTATCTTTGAAGATAGGATCAAGGAGACTTCAGGGACACCTCTGCTAAGAGAAGAGGGAGCCAGGTGAGACAATCTCTGCTCAAAACCATGCCTTGTCTTGAAAGGAAAATTTGGACCATAAAGTATGGAGCCAGATGGACTGAGTTCATATCCCTGCTCTATCACTTACTACTTACTTACTATGACCTGGGTTACTTTGTTTAACCTCTCTGGGCCTCAGTGACCTCATCCCTAAAAAAATGGACACAAACTCAGGATTTTGTGAGAATTTAAGAGTTCAAATATCTAGAGCATTGTTTTTCTCACTTCGGCTCTCATTTTATACTGAGTACTCTCACTTAGATTTGTCACTTAGCCCAGCTCCCTACCTCCCCATTGAAATAATGTAAGGTGGCTTGGATGGGAGAAAGGATGTGTAGAGGCAGAAAGAGATGTGATAAGATAAAAACAAAGAGCTGCTTCAGTAAAAACTGTGAAGCTCCCCTGCCCCTGTTATATCTGGACAACTACCTGACATTGTTTCACAAAAAGAAGAGAGGACTTCTTTCCTCTATGCAACACGACCCTCGATGGGCCTCTCTGTATCACTAGGCAGTGCCCAAACAGCATCCAGCCATTCACAGCAGAAGAGTCAGGTGGACCCCGGGGACCTGCCAATAGGGGATAGTGGGGTTGGAGAAGAGGAAGGAAACCAGATGCCACACTGCAACGCTTTCTCTGGTTCACAGCCCTCTTGAGACACTTCCAGGAGCAGGGTCTCCAAAACATGGTCAAAAACTGGGGGAAGGTTTTAAGAAGTTGCCAGAAATGTATCAAATCACCAAACGTTTCTTGCTTATGGGTTACGCACCAGGACTTGTGCTGGCAATTGGCGACACAAAGATAATGGTGACGTCCCTGACCGCAAGTTCCTGTCTGGATCATCCATGGGCCCAGATATTTTTAAGACCACGTGAGGCCTTCAGTTCAGGCCCTGACAGCTCGACAGCACCGGAGGGGACCCACGGTTGGGGACAGCTAGAAAAGATGACTGTAGGCATTAGCCCGGCAGATTTCAATAGAAATTTCAAATAGAGGGTGCCATCCACGGCAAGAAAATGAACTTTTTGTTTAACATTTACACTCGCGCTTTTTAACTAAGATTCTCTGAAAATACTGACGGCACAAACGAAATGAAGTCCTGCTTTAAAACCCAACTGATCAATTAACGTATGGCTTAAGCATTGAACTACTCCTAACATCACCATTTCAGAAATGCTTTAATATGAATACAGACGAGAAACACAGCTCTTTCGCAAGAAGCGGGACTGCATTCTTTGGAGTCTATGAGTACGGTGAAGTGGGACCTGAACAAAATTCCCAGAGAAAGGCCGAGAGGCCGCGCTTGGTGCGAACGCTGCACACGTGCCCGCCGGCCCCGCCTCCGCGCCCCGCCCCATCCATCCAGAGCGTACCGGGTCCGCCAACGCTCGCGAGAGCCCTCTTGGCTTCCACGTTTGCCACGTTCCAAAGGACCGAGACACTGGAAAGTCGAAGGCGGCTCGCGCTCACAGGCGGCTGCGACGCGCCCAGAGCAGCCCCAAGTCTTCAGGGGGTGGGGAAGCAGGCAGGGTTCCGCCCCTTCACAGAAGCCGTTGTGATTGGCTCTACCCTCCGTCACTCAGCCTTCCGCCAGCGGGGAGGAGGCGGGGCTCGGGCGGGAAGGGGCGTGACCGGAGGGGAGGGGGCGGCCTGCGAGCCGCGCGCGCCCGCCAGGGGAGGCAGTCACAGGTTCGGCGCACGCGAGGCTTGGGCGCGCGCAGCCAGCACGCGGGCGAAAGTCCTGGGAGGCGCGGCGGGCGGTGCCGAGACACAGGCGCTGCTGCAGGAGCAGCGGCCCGCACCCGCCGCAGCGCCCGCCGCCGTCAGCGGACCCCGCGCCTCCGGTGTCTCGGCTCACCGAGGGAGCCCCCCACCCCTCGCCCGTTCCAGGAGTGCGCGCAATGGCCCCGCGCAAGAATGCCAAGGGCGGCGGCGGCAACAGCAGTAGCAGCAGCAGCAGCAGCAGCAGCGGCGGTGGCGGCAGCAGCGGCTCTGGCAGCGGCAGCCCGGGCTCGGGCACCAGCGGCGGCGGCAGCAGCCCCGGGGCCCGGAGAGGTCAGCGGCGTGCCGAGGCGGGGGTGTGGGGCCGGGGTCCGGGACCGGCCCGGGCGGCTGGCGCTGCGGTTCCATCTCCCCGGCTCCCGCCGTGCATCTCCTTCATCCGCGTCGCTCCTCCTTTTGGCGCGGGGCGGAGGCCGCGGTCGGTGGGCCAGGCGGGCGGACCCAGGGGCCGGGCGGAGCTGGGTCCGCGGCCTTGGGGTGGTCGCGCCGGGGAGCCCCTTCCCGGCTGAGCCCTCACCTGCAGGGCGCAGCCGGGAGGGAGGTTATTGATCTATCCTTTCTTGGCTTTGCGTGGAAAGAAAGATGGGAGGGAGTAAGAGAACCAGTTTACCTTTGCCTTGCATATTTTGGGGAGTTTGGAAATGAGCCAAAGTCGGAGAAAATAAGTTCCTGCCAAACCAGTAGCTTTTAAGAGCAACTCAAAGGATAATATTCTGTGTGTATGTGTGTGTGTGTGTGTTGGGGGTGTGTGCGGGGGGGCGGGAGTGATTTGAATGTTCTTGGAAATTATTTTAAATATTTTTACTTTTGGTAGCTTTCTTAACATGCGTTGTAGTCGCCTTGAAAGTATCATAGAATATCATAGAATAGTGGGTGAACTTCTCTATTTTTTCACTGTCTTCTCTTTTTTAAAAAAACATGTTGGATATTCACCTTTTTCCTCCATGTGCTTACCCAGCAAAGAGAACAGTGCAGATGTTTTAAATCTGTTTCATCTCATATTTCAGTGGTTCTCAGTTTGTTTTATACCTCTTTTGACTCATTTAGGATATTGAAACTGCAGTACACGTGGTGAATGTGAGCTGTAATTTTTCCTTTTTGAAATGATCATTTTGAAATGATTTATATTTTTTGTTTATTGAGGTCTACATGTAATCATTTATATATATATAAAGGAAATAAATTAGATAACTATAGTCATACTTCAAATAACTTTTTTTAATAAGCACTTATCACCATATGAAAGTATCTTATTTTCCTGTGTATTGTCTTCCTGTCTTACCCCCCTCCTTGTTCATTCCTATTGCCAACTCCTAGAATAGTCCTGGACTTAATAGGTGCTCAGTAAATATTTGATTATTGAGTGAATGAATACATTTAAAGGGCAACGTAGTGTAATTAAACTCATTGCACAAATTTACATTTTAAGAGCTAATATTTGTATTGTAAATGAAAAAAGATACATACAATTTGAAGTTCAAAGAAAGCATATTAATTCACCTTTGACATAGGTAAAAGTTTGTGTACCTTTGTCGCCTGTCCCTGAATGCCAGTCAGTTGCTTAAACAGGCAGAAGAGTACATGAACGGTCTCCGGCAGCTTTGGCTACCCTTTTAAAAATTTCTAAATGGGAAGGTCCTAAACGCCAAGCAGGGAAAGCTGATGAACAAGACTGTTAATTGTTTTGTTAATGTTAACTGTTGTCAGAAGTTTTCTGTAGCTATTTACAAGTGAAGCACATCTTTGTTCCATTTTATTCTTTATACTCATGGGTAGAAGAGGCCTGATTGCATCTGAGGAAGTCACTGTATAAGGACTATTATTGGGTTCAAATTAGTACGGGGAAAGGGGAAATGTATATTGTGTTCCCACCACTACTGGTTCTTTAATAACTGAACCAGTTTTAACAGGCAGGTAATAAATTTAGGAAATGTTATGACCTGAATGTATTCTGACTTTCATATTTAGATGTTTTAGAGCTTCCCCTGTCCATATTTAAGGATCTGTAGCCTTTTAAGCATTATTCACTTTGATTGCATGATTGTCATTAAAAGACATGGTATGTAAAAAAAATAACTATGTTACAAAAGCAAAACACAAAACATTTTTAAAGAGTTGGTATTGGAGTCTTGCATGTTACATAATGAGTAGTTTTTTTCCGCAGCCATTTTTTATAGTAAATACTGAGTTCTGACTGTGTGCCACGTAGAATGCACTGGATGGAAACAGGGATTCTTTCAGTCTTAAACAGTTACACCACATTGTGAAAGTGTGATTCTATTTATATTGTTTGCTTATAGCAGGTTATACCTGGAAGATAAAGCCAACCTCCTTTTTGTGGCTATGTTTATTGAGTCTTTGAGGTATAGACATTGATTCCCAAACCATTATCATCTGCTAGGGAAATCATAGAAGCTGAAGAAATTTTAGCAGTGGTATTACCCTAGGGCCCATCCAGTTCCCTCCTCTAATTTTATGGATGAGGAAATTATTGCCCAGAAAAGTTGTATAGTTCATTGAAGGTTGTGTAGGTCTTGGAAACCCAACCAGTTAATGGAAGATCCAAGACTAGAACTCAAGTTTTCTATCACTCATTCATGATACCATAATACTTGAATTTTAGGTCCTCTAATTTGTAAGATTTTATGGGAATTTTAGAGTTGAAGTAGATGATCTCTTTCCTTCTGTAGATTATCTCTTCCTTTCTGGTTCTGTCTATGGCATACTACACCAAGTTATTTAATTAAAAAAGTATGCTTTTTTTATATCACCAATTAAATTTGACTAAAATTATGTTTGAAATAGTACATTTGAAAATCTCAGTTTGAGAAGAAGTACATGGGCTCAAATAGTAAGTGTTTTGAGATGTTTTGCATTGAGAGTCTGAAGTTGATGATGTCATTGGTCACATTAAACAATATTTATTGAATTTTTGTATAAAAGTATGGGGGGGGAAGGACTCAGTCCTTTGAAACATTCATTTTAGGGAACAAGTGATTATCTGGCTTTCTCTTTATTTTGGTGATCATTTTGTTGAAAAATGATGTTTAGAACTTAGGGGATTTATATACTGGCTATTTTAAAGCGAGTGCCGCTTTTCATTTAAGTCTTCAGCTTAAACTGAAAACCAATAAAATGTCTAGTTTCATACAGAACTCAGTTTTACCTCTTCAGTTTTACTCTTTAAAATATAAAAGAAACATGAGTAAATTGGACATCTTGCCTTTAACTTGCATATAAAAATTTCATTTGCATGGCCAGTTGGGGCCAGGGGAAACTTAGTTCAGATTTATTGATTGGAAAAATTTTGGTTAGGAAGGATCATGGTGGCCTCTTGGGCTTAGTTTGTAGTTTACAGACTCTGGTATGTGTAATGTTTTTGTTTAGCTTTTCCCTTTTGAGTATCATTAAGTCTTTCCCTGTAGCTTCTAACGTGCTACAGGGATGTAAACATCTGTCAAATAGTGTCAGGCTACTATGTTACCCTTTACCAGTAGGTGTCACTGTAGAATACTTTTTCCTTTTTCAGTTTGAAGTTTTGATTATATAATACCACCTAGTTTTTTTATTTAATCAGTTCTGCACATACTCAGAACTATTGATGGACAACTGCTTAAAAACTTGTAGGCATCGCTCTCAAGGTCTCTAACAGTAGATTTTGAAATTTACTAGTAAGAGTTTGTCCCTAGCAGCCTTATTTATTTAGCTTATCTTACTTAGAATTAAATGCATTCATTTTTTTAAAGATTTTATTTATTTATTTGATAGAGCCAGAGAGCACAAGCAGTGGTGGTTGGGGGTGGAGGGGGTGGATGGCAGAGGGAGAGGAAGAAGCTGGCTTCCGGCAGAGCAGGGAGCCCAATGCAGCTGGATCCGAGGCCCTGCCCCCCTTCCCCCCTCCCCCCTTCCCCCATCATGACCTGAGCTGAAGGCAGACACCCAACCCACTGAGCCACCCAGGTGCCCCTAGAATTAAACACATTCATATAGTATCTGTAGAACTTATGCATTCACAGATTCATCTGATGGATACTAATCATTTAGAAATTTGTTTTTTCTTTCTATTTTCAGTATTGCTTGGACTACTTGTAACGAACAGATACAATGCACTGCTGATTTTATTCTGGCTCCCTTGAATGCAGAAGCCTTGGTGAAATTCCCTTTCTTTATCCATAGGCTGTCAGTTAGGGCCAGTTGCTGAATCCTCTGTTAGTCATTCTAGGAAGAAAAGACAGGATGAAAGCTACAAGAACTGTGTGTGCTGTTTTGTGTTCAGATGAACAGCATTTTGTCCAGCCTGGCCAGATCATTTGAAACCAAGTACTAAAAAATGTTCTGAGGGAATTCTTGAACACATTTTAAAAAGACCAAACATATTAACCTGTAGGAAGTAAAAGGAAAGGTCTGTATTTTAGTCTTTAAAATCATGTGTGGCAGAGAGATTACTAGAAAAGGAAAAGTTTTCCTTTTCAGCTAATTAGCAACAAAGTAACTTTGATAAAGGCACATGTGAACTATCTACCTTATTTTTAGTCAGTACAGAAATTTAACCCCTGAGCTCTGCAGTCCCTGCCCCCCCCCACAACCCCCCCCCCCCCCCCACCCCACAAAGTACTCCCGCGCAACCCTCCACATGCCCGACGGCACGAGAAAGTCACGA